>NW_024755765.1:0-6877 GCF_018991925.1 Homarus americanus
AGAGGATGCTGCCGCACTAGTATCATCCCTCCAGGTCACCCCGTGTATATGTGCATCCATTGTTCTGTGAAATGGCTTCCACCAGACCACCACCGCCACCAGAGAGAAACCTTTCCTTACCTGGACCCAGCCGCCCTAAGCCCAAGAAGACACACCGTGGCCTAAGCTACGAAGTGAAATACCAGATCATTCAAGATTTGGAGAAAGGAACACGTCAAGCTGATCTCGCGCGCCAGAATGGCGTCAACGAATCTACGATTCGTACTATTAAGAAGGATGCAGCCAAGATTAAAGAACACATGAAAATCACAAAGTCTGCAGGTGCTTCAATGATCAAGTATTGCCAGAACTGGGTGCTGGTAAAGGTGGAAAATTTGCTGGTGAATTACTTGATTCGTCAGGCAAGACGGAACATGGCGGTCGACACGAGCTCAGTGCAGGAGTACGCACATGAACTTTACGCAGCAGTGTCACGTAAGCTGGGAATTGCAGAGCCCAAACCCTTCAATGCTTCCTCTGGTTGGCTGCATAGGTTTAAGAAGAGGAACAAGATCACCAACATCAACATTGGTGGTGAGGAATCGAGTGCTGACCGTGTGGCGGCTAGAGATTTTCCTCCATTCTTACGTGAGGTTATGGAGGAAGGACAGTACACCGACGACCAGGTGTTTAACATGGACGAATCTGGTCTTTTCTGGAAAAAGCTACCTTCCAAGACCTTCGTTGTCCAGTCTGCCAGCAAGGTAAGGGGTCGGAAGTTGCAGAAGGAACGCATCACCGTCCTCTTTACCACCAATGCCTCCGGTACCTGTAAACCAAAGTTATCGGTGATTCACAGCCCGCAAGCTGCACGCCTCCAAGAATATGGACATGAACAAGCTTAATGTCCACTGGCTAACCGCACGTAAGGCGTGGATGTTCTCTTCTCTGTCCCTCTTCTGGTTTGACGACTGTTTTGTACCAGACGTGAAGAAATTCTGCGAGCAACAGAATGTTCCATTCAAGATTTTGTTGCTCCTTGACAACGCACCTGGCCACTCGCCCCTACTTATGGATCGTCACCCCAACGTAAAAGTGGTCTTCCTTCCTCCCAACACTACGTCATTAATCCAGCCCATGGACCAGGAGTTGATCTGCACTGTGAAAGCTGCATACTCTGCAAAGAAGTTCAAGCTCCTGAATGACTCTACCAACACCAAGGATGAGTTGCGTAAGCTGGGTGACACCGACAGCAAGAGTAAAAGCGATGAGGACAAGGAACAAGAGGTGGCGACTCAAGAAGTTCTCGTCAAACAGTTTTGGAAGAAGTTTAACGTCAAACAAGCTGTAGACTTCTTGGTGGAGGCATGGGATCAGCTGTCTATTGCTACGATTCATGACGCATGGAGACATGTGTTGCATGGCATACCAGCTGAGAGGAGGAGTCAACCTGTGACTGGTGAGGTTCAGACTGTTGCAGTAGCAGTGGACCTTGCCAGAGAAGCTGCGCACAATATTACAGCTGAAGGCTTCTCCGAAACCACCAACGAAGACATCCTGGATGTGATGAGAGATCCTGAAGTGACTGCCGACGAGATGTTGGAAGATGATCACGTCAGTGAAGAGGAAGAAGGTGCGCCATTCTCCGAAGAACACAAGTTAAGTCATAGTGATATTAAGGGTGCCATGGAGTGTGCATAAAAAATGAAGTCCTTCCTTTCCCGCGACAATGACGATGACCGCTATGAAGTCTTCCATACCCGGCTGGTGCAGGCTATGGAGCCGTACATCACAGTGTATCAAGACAACATTAACACTAGCCGTCAAAAAAGCATTACCGAGTTCTTCGTCCGCAACCCACCACAGCCAGCCAGAGCCAGTGATAGTGACAGTGAAGGTGACTTTGAGGGATTTGTCAGGGAAGCCCTGACAACTGTAACTGATAGTGATGGTGATTCACCTGAGGGCCAGTAATCTGCCCTCTGCCTCGGAACCAGCCTCCATCCCCGTATGCCGACCCATCTCTTCTACTACCGTAAGTGTTCCACCTAACTTTTAGTTTCTCTAACCTAACCTTTATTTTTCCTATGTTAACCTTTATTTTTCCTAACCTAACCTCTTCTATATTACTTGTTTTTTCATACCATCATAAAGTTAAGATAAAATTTTTACTCCAACATAGTTATGTGTCGTCAAGAAGTGGAGTTTGGGGGTCGGGCTGGTTTCTATTGGAATTAATCCCATATGTTCTGTTGTTCACTTAACGCGGATTTCACTTAACACGGTACCCTCTGGGTTTTATTGACCGCGTTAAGTGGGGTACAACTGTATATATATATATATATATATATATATATATATATATATATATATATATATATATATATATATATATATATATATATATATATATATATATATATATATATACAGTATACCATTAATGCGGTTTCACTGGACGAATTTTTTCATCATATATCGTGCTGGAAGCGTAAGTACAAAAAATGATGCGATACGCCCAGTCATCAAAACATTACCGGTGTTACCCACCACAAGTCGCCCTCAAGTCAGGTAGATATAGTGATAATTATAGTGAGGATATGTGGACTTATATGGGCTTTGAGGGTTTGACAAAGAGGCCCTGCAAGCCTCTGTGGTGGAAAGTGATACAATTGGGATACAGGATACAGGTGAGGCCAATAATCTGCCTCTAACAGAAACCAAATTCCCCATCCCGTGGTGCCCAGCCATCTTTTTCTACTAATGTAAGTGTTAAAAAACCTAATATTATTGATATTTCTCTTAATTATTAATTGTGTGTGCATACCATCATAAAGTTAAGATAATATTTTTACTACAACATAGTTGTGTGTCGCCAAAAAGTGGAGTTTGGGGGTCGGGCCAGTCTCTATTGGAATTAATCCCATATGTTATGTTGTTCACTTAATGCGGTTTTCACTTAACACAGTATATATATATATATATATATATATATATATATATATATATATATATATATATATATATATATATATATATATATATATATATATAATATACAGTGGGGTATGCTATAACGAACGTAATTGGTTCCAGAACCTCGTTCGTTATAGCATTCGTTCGTTATAGGATTAATCCGTTCCAGGCCCCCAAATACAACCACCTAACACTGAAAAAATTATGTGGAAAATGTAAAAAATACGGTACTTTATCTTACCTTAGTGTTATTCAGCATGCAGGTACCCCTAAACACTGGCTTATCACTATCACTTCCACTGGGAGTCTTGGCTTTAAGGTCCTCAAACAATTGTCTGGCCTTCTCACAAATTATAGCTTCACTAATGTTTCCACCTGCCATTTCTTTCTCCTTTATCCACACTAAGAGTAAATTTTCCATCTCTTCAATCACATTACACTTTGCTTAGCTAAGTCTAAAGACTCCCTTTGCCACTTGCACAGTTTTTAACTCCCCTTTATTCTTCAAAATCGTACATATAGTCGATTTAGCCATCCCACACATCACTAAGTTTCGCAATGCTTCTTCCATTCTCACGTTTCTTTATAATTTCTTTCTTAGTTTCAAGGGTTATTAGCTTTCTCACTCGCTTTGGACGACTCATTGTTACAATTGTATACCTGTATAACAAAATAGTTATACAAATAACGCGAATTTCCACATCAAAAGACGAAATTTCAACAATAACAGTGGTGCACTGGCTACACAATTAGACAAAGATGGCGCCTGACGCTCTTGTTGTGGGTCGCGGTACAACAATATTCATGCGCCAGGCGAAATAGTCCCGTATTCATCCGCGTTCGTTGTAGGAGTTGCGTTCGTTATAGCATTCTCAATTTTATAGGTAAAACCGTTCGTTATAGGAATATTCGTAGTAGGATCCGTTCGTTATAGCATACCCCACTGTATATATGTATATATATATATATATATATATATATATATATATATATATATATATATATATATATATATATATATATATATATATATATATATATATATATATATATATATATATATATATATATATACCCCACTGTATATATATATACCGTATATACTCGTCTATAACCCCCCTTCGTATATAGGTCGACCCCGATTTTATGACCAAGAAATCGTTAATTTATGATATTCCTCGTTTATAGGTCGACCCAAGTTTTTGAGGGTAAAGGAACAACAAAACCTTCAGAGAAACACTACGTCCTATAAACTTGTTTACCATTTATTATTACGACACTTTACACTGAAACGCAGGTAGTTTCAACAAAAATATTGTATATTTCCATTCAAGTATTTATTCAAGTCAATTAGGAGGGAATATTATTGTAATACAACAGTTTTTTAACTAAACCATTCGAAAAGTGATTACGGTAACATCTTTTGAACGAAAGAAAGCCAAAGTCTTTGTTTTCATCACGATTTTATCCCACTTTCCACTGTAATATGTACGTCATTTCAGCAAAAAATATTACATTTCCGTGAAGGTATTATATCAAGCACAGTATAAATAGAATATCATTGTAATATAACAGAATTTTAACCGAAAACGAATAACATCTCGAGAACATCGGAAGCTTAGGTAAAGTCTTTTGTTTTCGACATGTATTTTATCCTATTTTACATTGAAATACATCACGTTTCAGCAAAACTACTATTTATTTCCGAGAATATATTCATTCAGGCGCAGTTTAGGTAAAATATACATGTGCTGTAACATTTTTTTAACTGAAAACGATTCGAAAAACACGTGTACCCTCTAGCCCTGTTCAAGGAGAGGACTGGGAGAAGCTGTTTGGTGCTGCAGATGATGACAAAGAAAATGATTTTGATGGATTTTAATGAAAATATTCAGAAATATGGTATCGTAATATTTATTCAAGTCAATTAGGATATTATTGTAATACAATACAACAGTTTTTTAACTAAACCATTCGAAAAGTGATTACGGTAACATCTTTTGAACAAAACAAAGCGAAAGTCGATGTTTTCATCACAATTTTATCCCACTTTCCACTGTAATACGTATGTCATTTCAGCAAAAAATATTACATTTCCGTGAAGGTATTATATCAACCACAGTATGAATAGAATATCACTAATATAACAGTATTTTAACCGAAAACTATTAAAAATACGAGTAACATATCTTGAACATCGGAAGGTTAGGTAAAGTCTTTTGTTTTCTGCATGTAGTTTATCCTAATTTACATTGAAATACATCACGTTTCAGCAAAACTACTATTTATTTCTGAGAATATGGAAATGTAATATTTTTGCTGAAATGACGTACGTATTCAGTGGAAAGTGGGATAAAATCGTGACAAAAACAATGACTCGCTTTCTTTCGTTCACAAGATGTTACCGTAATCGCCTTTTGAATGGTTTTCAGTTAAAAACTGTTATATTACAATAATATTCTATCCTAATTCACTTGTGATGTAAAAGTTTTTTAACTGAAAACGATTCGAAAAACACGTGTGCCGTCTAGCTGATACGGCAGAGCCCTGGTCGTGGAGGCTTTGTGTTTGCATCGGCCCTTCTTAAGCAGCTTTTAATTTTAGCGTACGTTGAAATTGTGTTTACCGGTGTATTCTTATTTTCTTGCTTCTTATTTTCCAGAAATATGACAAGTTTTTATATAATACAATGTTACGGTACTTTTAATTTAGAAGTATTCATTTTTAAAAATACAGAAGACACCAAACAAATACTAGTACGGATATTTGCGTGACTCTCCCGCCAAAAAAGACCAAACAGCTGGTACTCTCTCCCTCAGCCCTACCAAAAATAGCCCAACATCTTTCTTGTTTATTCTCTTCCAATTTCTCACTTTAACTGGTATTTTTTTACTTCATATTGCCTACATCAGATAAACTACAGTAATTGAGGTTAGATATTGTTATAAATTTGATTACCGGGTCCTGGCAGGTACCGTTAGAACCACCTGACCCTACCAACAGTGTTGCAAGTCAGACAGCATTTTTTTTTTTACATTTTTGGTGTCTCCATTTGTTAATTTTTTTTCTGTGGGGTTTGCACAATAGTATACTGTTTTACCTACAGTATTGTAAAACGATTTGGGAAAAGAAATACTCGGTAACTTAAGATTTTAAAAGGAAAATTTTGAAACTGGCAACTGTGTGTAGATGACCTGACTCACATCATATTGATGTTTCAAATTTAATTAACAAAAATTTATGTATCTATAAATAAACTTTTAAAAATGAATACTTTATGTTCTACATACTCCTGTGCATACCATACCATGCATTTGGCTACTTTGGGCTTGCTATGATGACGCAAGAGATCTGCCCTGGCAACTGTACCGACACTCACAGCGGGTGGTGCGTTGGTGCATCGTTTCCATTGTTTACTGGTAGTTACTGGTAAATATTTTTCAACCTAACGAAACTATTACCCGTTTAGAGGTCGACCCCCAATTTTTTGCCAAATAATTTGGTCTTAAAAACTTGAACTACACACAGGTATATACGGTAAATAAGGGCATGGGGGGACCAGTTTTTTTTGGGGGGCAGCACATATATGCGGATATTTAACATCCACAGGTATCTGTTACGTAGCCCCCGCGTATGTTAAGGGCCGACTGTGTGTGTGTATATATATATATATATATATATATATATATATATATATATATATATATATATATATATATATATATATATATATATATATATATATATATATGTGTATGTGTATATATGTATATGTGTATATGTGTATATGTATATGTATATGTATATCTATATGTAGCCTATATGTATATGTATATATATATATATATATATATATATATATATGTGTATGTGTATGTGTATATATGTATGTGTATATGTGTATATGTATATGTATATGTAT
>NW_024755766.1:0-16048 GCF_018991925.1 Homarus americanus
AGGTGCACGTACAAGGAAATCTGCGCCGTCTGCGCGCAGAAGCACGGCACGGCACACACTCCTGCCTCACCAAGTTGAAAAATGGAGAAAAAATTGCCCCCAAGTGTGCCAACTGCGGGGGCAAACACCACACCTGGAACCCTGGATGCTCCGAGAGGACAAAGAGGGTCCAGGCAAACCGACCAGCAGCAAGACCGGCCCCCACCGCCTGCACACCAGCCCCACCAAGTACCTTCGTGTGGGGAACCCAAAGGCAAAAACAACAAAACCAACCTCCTCAGCCGGTCAACACCCAAAGTGCAGCCCAGTTTCCTGGCCTCACTACGGCCACACCTCAGCCACCCAAGCAGCAGACAACGACAACCACGAAAAAGACAAAACAAGCACACACCAAGGCAAAAGAAGGAATGACACACGTATCACACCTGGCCAAGGTACTGACAACCTTCGCGGAGCGTCTAGCCGGACTACTGGGCCACAAGATCCAACCCACACAGCTCCAAATACTCATGGGGAGCGTCCTCGGGCAAGTAGGCACAGCTCCAGCCACCTCAGTGGAGGACGCCACGCAGGTCCCCACACGAGTGACAGCCGAGGTACACTTTGCACCGAAAAAGGCCACGAGAGAACCAAAGATACCGACAACTTCTAGAAAGAAACTGGAGGTTTCAACTTCCCTGAACAGAACCACGGCCCAGAAGGCAAAAACCACAACAGAACAAGAAGATATGAAGCTGATCCAGTCGGAATCGGACCGGAACATTTCCATCGAGGACCACCAGAAGTCCCATTGAAACAGTGGTGGAAAACATCAGCACCCTGAACATCCTTACATGGAAAGCTAAGGGCATCAAAAAAAGAAACACCTCCTGCAAGAAGCAGCAGCCAAGGACAAGCTTGACATTATACTGCTACAAGAAACACTTCTACAAGAACACCACTGTTTCAAATTCAGTGGTTACAAGACATACAAGAGGCATTTCATGCAGGCGTCAACAAGAGGATGTATGATCTTGGTCAAGTCAAGCATACCCTCCTCCGAGGTCATGTGGGGAAAACATTGAGACACAGGCCGTCAAAGTAACCCTCCAAGAACGGGAATTAACTGTTCACAACATCTACAAGAACCCAAGGGGCTCACTGGAGGTGACTCAATTATTCGCTTCAGCCGCTGACCACGCCACACTCAGAGGAGGGGATTTCAACGCACATTATCCCTTCCTAAGCTCGGCAAGCCCCACAAATGAAGACGGCCTACACCTATACACCACCTTTCAAGACACACCCGAGATCTGCCTCCTGAACACCGGAGAGCTCACCCACATTAGGGGAGGAAGGCTAGATCTAACCTTCGTCTCCAGTGTACTACAGCCTTCGGCCTCCTGGCAGCTACACCCCACGCTGACCAGCGACAACTTTGCCACCCTAACAACACTGAAGGTGAACAAACTCCCCACTCCACCCCCGCCGAGATGGAGATACAATACCCAAATGCAGACTGGGGACTCTTTAAGAAACACCTGGCTAAGTGGCGCGAAAAATCACTGCCGACGGCGCAGCACCCGTGGACGAGACAACCCTCCACCAACAATTGGTCGAGGCGTTTCACCAAGCAGCAGAAGAGGCTATCCCAAAAACAAAACCCACATCAAGACAGTACAAGAATTACTGGTAATACTGTCCCAGGGTGAAAGAACTCAACCACAGAGTGAACATGGCCCGAAGAAACTACAGGAGACATCCCACGGAAACAAACAGACATCTCCTGCAAGTCATAGTTAAGGATACCAGGGAAGAGAAGGAAGAAATAAAAAAACGTAAGCGGGCTCAAGTGGTGCTCCGAACTGAACGTGCACACCTCCCTTGGCAAAATGTGGGCCCAGATCCGAAGGGCATCTGGGAAGACAACACCACCACCACCAACCCATCCCAACCCAAAAGAGGAAGCCGAGAGACTTGCAAAACTGTTCTCTGACCGAGCAGCAACGAAAAACCTCCAGAGACAGGCGGAGGAGACACAACTGCATCTGCTACAGGTCAGACTCCAGATGATTGAAGAGGCCTGCAACAGTGAAGATGACACCGATAGACCTTTCAACCAGCAAGAACTCCAGAAGTCGATAAAACGAAGCAGGGACACAGCACCAGGGGCCGACAGGATAACCTACTCCATGCTTTCCCATGCCGGAAAAGCCGGACACGAGGCTTTACTACAAGTCATCAATGGTTCTTGGACAGCACAAAGACTTCCACCGGAATGGAAGAAGGCAGATATACAGCCCATTCCGAAGCCCAGAGAGCCAGACAAACCGAGACCCATCTCCCTTCTCACCTGCATAAAGAAGACGGGAGAAAGAATGGCTCTCAACAGACTCAAGTGGAAAGTAGGCAGCCCACACCCTCACATTTTTGCTTACACCGAGAACACCGGCACAGGCAACAACATCGCCGAGATACCCAGCACAGTGGACAATAAACTAGCTTTGGTGGTCTTCCTCGACCTGGAGAAGGCCTTCGAACTAGCAAATCCACTGGCCATTATAACGACGCTCACTGAAAAAGGCGTCAAATGAAGGTTGCTGGGGGTGGATCCAGAACTACCTCACACCGAGAGAAGCAAGAGTACACTTTCAGGGAGCAACCTCAAGCTACAGGGTCCATGAAAACGGAACCCCACAAGGAGGCATCCTCAGTCCAACGCTGTTCAATGTCCTGATGGAAAATCTTGTCAATCTTCCTTTCAGACAAACAGACAAGCTCCTATGCTATGCAGACGACTTACAGCTCATAGTAAGAGGATCAAACAGACTAGCCAACACGCAACACGCACTCCAACTTATAGAAGAGGAGTGCAACAGACTTGGACGCAAGATAAATCCAGCCAAGTCGAAAGCGATGGCCATCCGCACAGACACACCAGACAAGATGCTCTCCATACAAAGCACGCCAGTAGTCTGGACCAACACCCACCAGTGTCTTGGAATGTGGTTCGAACAGAAACTCACTTTCAAGCCGCAACTCGAGTATTTCAGGCACAGGACGAAGAGCAGACACACTATCATGAGGTCGCTCACCAGCACAACCGCAGGAACCAACATTCATGTGCTCAAAGCTTACTACACGGCCGCCACCAGATCGCTGGAAGATTACAGTGCTCCAGCACTCATTGGACTGAGAGAAGACCAGATAGCTATGCTAGAAGTTATCCAAAATAATGTTCTCAGGACCATGCTCGGAGCACCCATGTGGACCAGAATTTGCAATTTGCAAATGGAAAGTGAACTACCACCCTTGGCAGTACGAGTCAAGCAGGTGACAGCCGGTCTCCTCGCCAAAATCTGTAGATCAGATAAGCCCACAGCTGCCAAAACGCGAATCAGTGCCTCCCTCCACCTCGACCACAGAGTGCGAGGGGCCACCTGGTCGCACGAGGCAAGCGAGGTCATCCGACACTTGCAAGCACAAACACTCGTCAAGAACAACCAAGACATACGAGATAATGGTTACGTAGTTCCTCCACATATATTGCTTCTCACTTTTTATTTTTTTTTCATTTTTGAATTCGTGACTGCCTTTAGGTGAGCTAATCCCCCGTAAAAAATAGGGAGTTTAGGGGTCAGGTCCTAGCCGGTTCTGTGCCATTTGTTTTATTATTAAGTATCAACCAAACAACATATCTAAAATTTGAATTTTTCAAATCCACTAAGTCCTCTTAGGTACTATTACGTCTCCTATAACATTATCTGTTCTGTACTTTGATGTGAATTTCATGAAAATATACCGACACGGTGCTTTTTAAAAGATTAATCAAGGTCATTACCTAATACCTGACCATTGTGGACCTGATCTCACCCTCCTCTGTATATATACACCTTGTTTTGTACTTCTCCTTAGTCTGTACTCACCCGTGAAGATGTGAATTACACGACAGCGCTTGGGAACTTCGTGTTTTCTTCTTTCCTTGTGGTTATCAGCATATATATATATATATATATATATATATATATATATATATATATATATATATATATATATTAAAAGTTCATAAGGGGTAGAGTACAGTTTACTGTCATTGAAAGGTATGTACACTTTTAGTCGATGAATTAGTTTTGTGTTTTGTTTTGTATTGCATGTGAGATTCAATTATGGTTTATTTCCTTTTCAAATGTGATGATTAAAAAGATTTACGTTTTTATTGGTTTTCATTGCATGTCTAGATAATATGTCATCTACTTTTTGTAAGTGACATCTCCTTTTTCTCTAGGACTGGATTCTGCTTTTGCTCACATGTACATTGTACAGTATTTTTATTGTCCTGAACATGTTCTCGTTCTCCAAAAATGTTTTTCCTTTTAATAATGTATTTTGTGCTCTCTAATTCGTTCTTACATTTGATTCCTAAACTGATAAAAAATATGTAACAAGTAAATGTAATTGTTAGACAGTAAATGTAGCATAGCCATTCAATTTGTAAATATTTAATAAAATACTTATAAACAACATAATAAAACTTTATCTTCCATTAATCCTTACATGAACAGACTACCCATGATATTTGTGTGTGTACAAATCAAATCAATCGGCATACATGTTGTGACTGAAGAGGAGGATGACTTGAGACTTAAAGAAATGTGCCTTTGAAAATAATCTTTATAAAACAAACCATATTGCACTTTTTTCCTATGACTTTGTTCCTGATCACAAAGAGCTTGACCTTAGCAGAAGTACGTGAATTGTAGGGGGATGATTATTTAGGAAATCCCTCAACATGATCATAGAGGGATGAATCCCCCCAGGATATATGCTCTTGTGTACACTTTATCAATATACCAATAAAATAAATCACAACCATGTTATATAATCATTAATATTAGTAATCATAAAAATATCGTATGATAATCTACTTAATCACAAAAAGAATTATACTTGTACTTAAAATTATAAGAAAAAGACCTGAATATTTTAATCTTATTCCCAGATATTTATAATCACAAAAAAAGTACACTAATGTACAGTAAATAATCACAAAAATATAATATTTTAATCTCCATAATCACCAAACGTATATAAATTTCTATAATCACAAAGGGAAAAATTATCATTGGTTCACGGACGGAAAAACAAGGGTGACAGGCAGATATTTATCATTAAAAGATACACAGTTGTAGTAAACCCAGTGTGCGTAGTGATGTTGTCAGGTGTGGGTAGTGATGTTGTCAGGTGTGGGTGGTGATGTCAGGTGTGGGTGGTGATGTTAGGTGTGGGTGGTGATGTTGTCAGGTATAAGCCGTGATGTTGGCAAATATTAGTGGTTGATGTTGGAAGGTGTCATTGGTGATGTTGGCAGATGTTATTGATGATGTTAGCAGGTGTTAGTAGTGATGTTGGAAGGTGTGGGTGATGATGTTGGTAAGTGTACGTGGTGATGCTGGTAAGTGTGAGTGGTGATGTTGGCAGATGTTAGTGGTGATATTAGCAGGTGTTAGTGGTAATGTTAGCATATGTTTATGGTGATGTTGGCAGATATGTGTGGTGATGTTGGGAGATGTGTTTAGTGATGTTGCCAACCGTTGGTGGTGATGTTGGCAATTTTGTTGGTGGTAATGTTAGGAGATGTGTGTATTGATGTTGGCAAATGTTAGTAATGATATTGGAAGGTGTTAATGATGATATTGGTAAGTGTTTGTGGTGATGCTGGCTGGTGTCAGTGGTAATATTAGTAAGTGTTTGTAGTGATGTTGACAGGTGTTTCTGGTGGCGTTGACAGGTGTGTGTGTGGTGATGTTGGCAAATGTGTGTGGTGATGTTGGCACGTGGGTCTAGTAATGTTGGCAGGTGTGTGCTGTAATGGTGGCAGGTGTGTATGGTAATATTGGCAGGTGTGTGTGTGTGTGTGGTGATGTTGGCAGGTGTGTATGGTGATGTTAGCAGGTGTGTGTGTGGTGAAGTTTGCAGGTGTGTGTACGGTGCTGTTGGCAGGTGTGGATGGTGATGTTGGCAGGTGTGTGTGCTGATGTTCGCACGTGGGTCTAGTAATGTTAGCAGGTGTGTGTTGTGATGGTGGCAGGTGTGTCTGGTAATATTGGCAGGTGTGTGTATGGTGATGTTGTCAATAATTTAATTTTAATTTTAATTTTGCTACTTACAGCGGGTAGTTTATTGTGCACCCCCATACTCATCCTGAGAGTGGTAGCGCAAAAGGATTACAGAGTAGGGTTTACATATGGTCAGAATAATTAACCCTCGTGGTCAGGATATTGTGACATTGAATGTTACAGAGTATTACAAATACATTATTTGTTTAGTTCTATACATAAAGGGTAACTTATTCGCTAATGCTTGAGTACAGGAGTGTGAGGCAGTATGTCTAGCCGCACACTTTGTTATTCACATTTACGTGAGAAGTATTGAAACGCATTGTGTGTTTGGTTCGATACATGGGAACTGGCATTGCTATTAAGTGCAAAAAAGTGAATACAATCTTAATATGTCTGCTATCTTGCCATTAGAGATGTTGCTAGGTGTGTGTGTGTGGGGATGTTGGCAGGTATGTGTATGGAGATGGTAGCAGGTGTGTGTGTGTAATAATAATAATGGTAATAATAATAATAATAATAATAATAATAATAATAATAATAAAAATAATAATAATAATAAACGGTTTATTAATAGAGTTGTAGCCGGTGGCTGAAGATATACAGACTTACATTTGATTTCGACATAATGACATAATATGCATTGAATACATTTACAGGGCTGTACAGTACATAAATCAGGAGTTGTATATTATTTTAGTAATAGATGGGATGGTGCTATTCTTATATCTATCGGTGCGAGCTCTTATGGGCTGAATTTTGTTGTAGCAGCGGACTGCGCGAGATGGGTGGGGGGCTGCCGGTGGCATTAGGTGGCGATGAAGAGGGTGGTGCATTAGTTGGCTGCCAAACCTTTCCAGTGCTTGGTGGTGGAGGTCACTGAGGGATGGCATTTCCAGGGTGGAGAGAGCGTTGGTGTAGCCGGAGTATTCTGTGCCGAGCATGATTCTGCAGGCCCTTTTCTGTACCTTCTCTAGCCGACGTTGTTGGGTGGAGTTGAGAGAAGACGACCAGGCGTTGTAGATAGTCCTCAGCTCTAGCGTGGGTGTTCCAAGTGACCTAAGTCGTGTGTGTGTGTGATGTTGGCAGGTGTGTATGGTGTTGTTGGAGGTGTGTGTGGTGATATTGGCCGGTGTGTGTGGTGATGTTGGTAGGTGTGTGTATCGTGATGTTCGTAGGTGTAAGTATCGTGATGTTGGTAGGTATGTGTGTATCGTGATGTTGACAGGTGTGTGTGGTGATGTTGGCACATGTGTGTGGTGATGTTGGCACGTGGGTCTAGTAATATTGGTAGGTTAGTGTTGTGAAGGTGGCAGGTGTGTCTGGTAATATTGGCAGGAGTGTGTATGGTGATGTTGGCAGGTGTGTGTATGGTGGTGTTGGCAGGTATGTATGGTGATGTTTAGGTGGGTGTGTGTGTGAGCTGATATTGGCAGGTGCGTGTTTGTAGTGATGTTGACAGGTGTTTCTGGTGGCGTTGACAGGTGTGTGTGTGGTGATGTTGGCAAATGTGTGTGGTGATGTTGGCTTGGGTGTGCGTATGGTGATATTGGCAGGTATGTGTATCGAGATGTTGGCAAGTGTGTGTGTGGTGATATTGACAGAAGTGTGTGGTGATGTTGACAGGTGTGTGTGTATGGTGATGTTGGCAGGTGTGTATGGTGTTGTTGGAAGGTGTGTGTGGTGATGTTGGCAGATGTGTGTGGTGATGTTGGCAGGTGTGTGTATGGTGATGTTAGCACGTGGGTTTAGTAATGTTAACATGGTAGTAGGTGTGTCTGGTAATGTAAGATAGTTGTGTGTATGGTGATGATGAAAGGTTTGTGCATGTTGATGTTGGCAGGTATGTGTTATGTTAACAGGTGTGTGTGTGTGTGTGGTAATGTTGGCAGGTGCGTATGTGTGTGTGTGTGTGTGTGTATGTGTGTATGTGTGTGTGTGCGTGTGTGTGTGTGTGTGTGTGATTTTTTATTTTGATTTTGCCGCTTGCAGCGGCTACTTTATTGTGCACCCCACACTCATCCTGTGAGCGGTAGCGCAAAAGGATTACAGAGCAGGGTTTACAAAGGGTCATAATAATTAACCCCGGTTGTCAGGATATTATGGCACCGAAAGTTACACAGTATTTCATTTACATTATTTGTTTAGTTCTATACATAGAGGGTAACTTATTCACAAATGCGTGAGAACAGGCGTGTGAGGCAGTATGTCTGGCCTCACACTTTATTATTCACATTTACGTGGGAGGTATTCAAGCACATTGCGTGTTTGGTTCTGTACATGAGAACTGATATAGTTACTAAGTGCAAAAAGTGGATACAATCTTAATATGTCGGCTATCTTGCCATTAGAGATGAAGTGTTGTGCCATTTCACACACAGTGTGCTTGGACCTGTCCCTAAAAGGTTCTATCTTCACACAGTCGAGGACGTAGTGTTCAAGTGAGTGGCCATATGTATGGCCACACACTTTACATTTAGTTTTGTTTACATCTGGTTGAGAAACATACTGCCAAAGGTACTTATATCTATGGCTCCTAGCCCAGTTTACAGCATGCAGCAATCTAGTGA
The DNA here is from genome assembly GCF_018991925.1 of Homarus americanus. Lineage (NCBI taxonomy): Eukaryota > Metazoa > Arthropoda > Malacostraca > Decapoda > Nephropidae > Homarus > Homarus americanus. The sequence continues at coordinate 8,666 of NW_024755766.1, forward strand.
TCTTATTACTTGCTCCACTTTGTGTTTCACTTGATACATCTCATCATAGTAAACTAGTGGATCGACTGGTGCCTGTTGCACTTGTCTACTTGCGTCAAACTCATCATAAGTTCTTTCCTAATTACAGTTTTAGGGTTCTTTGACAGACCCAAATTGTATTCAACGGTGTCTTTATTTAAGGCGCAGGTTTGGCGAACATCAACCATGTGGCTGCCAGGCTATGTGCGAGGGGATCCACAACAGTTTGACCCTGACACCCCGGTCAACAAGGCACGCATATTTGTGTCTGGCTTCAGAGACAAGATCGTGACAACCTGAGTCGAGGGTACCAAGGGCAAGTAGTGAGGATAGAGAGTCAGTGATGATGAGACTGTCAGTAACAGTGGTTTCAATAAATTTAATAGCTGTGAGTATGGCAGCTAATTCAGTTTGTAGAGTGGATGCACAGTTGTTAATTCTAACTCCTTTCTCAATTGTAATACCGTTGGGTTGAGTCAAAACAATACTGTAGCACTTTCAGCCCTCCCACAGGCGGTGTTAAGAGATCCATCAGTGTAGATGGTCTGTGTGATATTATCATCAGTCTGTAGAGTGTGTATGTGTTCAAGAGCTCTCACTTTGGCAGTGTGTTGGAGATAAATGCTTTGTATAATTAATTTTTTAGGCGGATACGTCGGTATTGTGATATCGAAGGGAACTGTCCGCCAGGGTGGCAGGAAGCGCTGTTGTGTCTCAACTTTGTACAGGTGGTCTAGTCCAAATATCTTCATATGTGTAGCTGTAGTTTGGATCCATTTAGACTCAGTAGTCCCATGGTTCATACATTCTAGCAATTTTAAGGAAACAATGTTATCAGGATCACCACGCAGAAGCCTCAGGGCTATCATGAGGTTGATTTCAATTATTCTATCTTTAACACTGGGTATACCTAGTTCTTTTCTCATATTAAGTACTTTAGTGCTCATGGGACATCCTAAGATAATTCTGAGGGCTTTATTTTGCATTTTCTCGAGCTTGTCAACGCCTTTCCCGTCACGAATGACCAGGGCTGGTGCGTGGTAATCTATCAGAGATCTTATATAGCCTTGGTACATTGTTTTAACAATTCTAATGTTAGCACCATAGTGCGGGCTGTACCCCGCTACACTTCTAAGAGGTCTCAGTCTGTCAGTTCATTGGCGGGTTAGCTGTTGTGTGGCAGGTAGGGTACAAGGGACGGAAACACCAAGATATTTAAAAGAAGAAACATAGTCAATAGTGTTGTTACCTATCTTGAAGTTGGCGGGGCCGCGTTTGCGGTTACCAGCTTGTTTGTTGAACACCTTAGTTTTCTCAGTGGAGATAATAAGACTGAGGTGTTCACAGGCTGCGTATACATGGTTCAGGGTGGTTTGCATTTCACGATGAGTTTTAGTATGTATAAGAATATCATCAGCATAGCTGATTGAGATATTGCTGGGGTTGTCTGGTATTAAATTTCCCAGGATGGGTGTGGATGGGGGATGGGATTTTTTTTTTTTTACTTATTCTTATTTTATTTATTTTTATTTTTGTGTTCCACGTTGCTCCCAGTCGGTGGGTCCTGATACCTTCCGTCGGCGCCTACTTATAAAAATACCTCTCCCAGGGGTGCATGTGGACGGGATTTTTCTTTGCCATTATTTTGGGGGGGGGGTCCACACCCTTCCCAGTCGGTGGGTCCTGATACCTTCCGTTGCCAACTACCGGATGGTACCATTCTCCAGACACAACACAGGTAGCATCAACAATAAAGGTAAGGACTCACATGGTATTCCGTGCTAAGTAAAGGTATTTGTACACCTCAAAGACCAGTGTTGTGGTATTACAGCCTGCTTACACTCTGTCCATGTGTGTGTGTGTGTGTGTGTGTGTGTGTATGTGTGTGTGTGTGTGTGTGTGTGTGTGTGTGTGTGTGTGTGTGTGTGTGTGTGAGAGAGAGAGAGAGAGAGAGAGAGAGAGAGAGAGAGAGAGAGAGAGAGAGAGAGAGAGAGAGAGAGAGAGAGCATCCGTGCTTATCCACACCTTGACAAACAGTACAACACTCAATCATTACCAGACATTAACTCTACAGGTGCACACACGGAGATGCACGTTTTCAGGTGACGAGGCTAGTTACAGGTATAACGCCAGCCAGGTAGATTAATTAACTCTTATCCAGGTACAGGTATAACGCCAGCCAGGTAGATTAATTAACTCTTATCAAGGTACAGGTATAACGCCAGCCAGGTAGATAAATTAACTCTTATCAAGGTACAGGTATAACGCCAGCCAGGTAGATTAATTAGCTCTTATCAAGGTACAGGTATAACGCCAGCCAGGTAGATTATTTAACTCTTATCAAGGTACAGGTATAACGCCAGCCAGGTAGATTAATTAACTCTTATCAAGGTACAGGTATAACGCCAGCCAGGTAGATAAATTAACTCTTATCATGCAAGGTATGCAACGCCGTTTGTGGTAGATTAATTAACTCTTATCAAGGTACAGGTATATCGCCAGCCAGGTAGATTAATTAACTCTTATCAAGGTACAGGTATAACGCCAGCCAGGTAGATAAATTAACTCTTATCAAGGTACAGGTATAACGCCAGCCAGGTAGATTAATTAACTCTTATCAAGGTACATGTATAACGCCAGCCAGGTAGATTAATTAACTCTTATCAAGGTACAGGTATAACGCCAGCCAGGTAGATAAATTAACTCTTATCAAGGTACATGTATAACGCCAGCCAGGTAGATTAATTAACTCTTATCAAGGTACAGGTATAACGCCAGCCAGGTAGATTAATTAACTCTTATCAAGGTACAGGTATAACGCCAGCCAGGTAGATAAATTAACTCTTATCAAGGTACAGGTATAACGCCAGCCAGGTAAACTAATTAACTCTTATCAAGGTACAGGTATAAAGCCAGCCAGGTAGATTAATTAACTCTTATCGTATACAGGTAAAATATCTACCTGACTTTTATTATTAACTTGAGTGATATAAATATAGTTGTATCAGGACTTAGGGAATAATGTAACTTTTATGATAAATATTTCCTGATCTTCCTCAGTGTTTTGAGATAATGTAATTAGAAGTTGATTAATGATATGTACTTACGGGAGTTATATTTTATTATAGGTTATTATAGGCTATAGGTCAAGTGAACATTCAGAAGTCCATTTTATTTCATCAGATGATTCATCATATTAACCTAACTTAACCTAACCTAACCTAACCTAAACTCACTAATTTAACACTAACCTAACCTATCCCCCCCACTCCAAGTAACAATGATCAAGAGTTTAGCAAATAACAATAAGCTTATGTAAATATTCCTATAATTTAGATTCAAGACAAGTAGCAATATAACCTTGTGTAAACACTGCAATGATTTACACACTCTGCAATATAACCTTGTGTAAATATTACTATCATTTACAGTGTCAGTAACAGGACCTGGTGTTAGCTTAGGTATTATTTACAGACATGAAGAGACAACTGGATTAGGTTAGGTTAAGGTTAGGTTAGGTTAGGCACTACTGCAAGAGATGAGGTCCGGCAATACAAGGAGGGTTTGGTGGGAGGTCAGGCACACTGCACTAGAACAAAGTTAAGACTCACCCGTAGCTGCAGGAGTTGGCCAGTGTGAGGGTTAATGGTGAAGAAGGCGTGGGCGGGGGAGTGACCGTCCACACCATCGCCTCCAACACTATACACGAGCCCTGACGAGTCCACTGTATCCGGGTCCTCCGCCTCTACCTGGACAACACAAATAAACACGTTAATACATCAACAAAACAATTATCACAACACAGGTATATTAATCCTATCTCTATATCACTATTTACCTTAATTATTATATATAGTTATCGTGTAATAAAATCTATCTCCTTAAACTAACTCATTAATATCACCAAACTCATTATTATGCTACGTTGTTAGTTTATTTCTATACTAATGAGCTTCACGACAACAACACTTCAGGTAGTCATGTCTATTATGTCATCATTGTAGTCATGTCATTCTTATATTTCCATCATTTCATTCGTGTTATCGTTGTCATATTACTTCATTGTCTCAAGTCATGTTATCTATCGTCATGTCACTATATTCATCAGAAGATCACTTCTCATCACATCACTCAAGTCATCACCACTCTACAAATACAACACATGTCATCACAACGTCCAATGTATTCATAGTCATGGTCGTATGTTAGTCATGTCATCGGTACAGACATGATAAACTGCAAAGTATTCATGTCATCCCCAGACACATGTCATCTCATTTCATCCCACGATCATCTTATTACCTTAAAGTATTATCATATTCATATTACATCACTACAAAACACATGACTCCATATCACTCATATCAACATGACTTCACATTCATAACAACATTCTACCAGTACTACCACATTCACACCTGAACGGAGAACTCTATCGTTCTTACCGGCAATAACATATTTACATTCTTCAAGGTGTTATCATCCTATCTGAGGGTTGTCGGCCACAGCCCTCCAACTCTTAAGTCATTCTCGGGACTCTGTTTACCAATCGTGTCAGAAGTTGTATCTCTCCGGGGGCTTGTGATGCCAGTCAGCCGTTCCTAGTCTCTGCCTTCCCCTGGCCTTCCTACCCTCAAATTTACCCATCAATATCTGTAACATTATCCCACTCATTTCTAACCATCTGGTCAACGCACGGCTACTGAAGGTGTCTGGTGAAGGTGTCTGGTGAAAGTGTCTGGGGAAAGTGTCTGGGGAAAGTGTCCGGGGAAAGTGTCTGGGGAAAGTGTCTGGTGTGAAGGTGTCTGGGGAAGGTGTCTGGGGAAAGTGTCTGGTGAAGGTGTCTGGTGAAGGTGTCTGGGGAGTGTCTGGTGAAAGTGTCTGGGGAAAGTGTCTGGTGTGAAGGTGTCTGGGGAGCGTGTCTGGTGAAGGTGTCTGGTGAAAGTGTCTGGTGAAGGTGTCTGGTGAAAGTGTCTGGGGAAAGTGTCTGGGGAAAGTGTCTGGTGTGAAGGTGTCTGCGCTTTTAATTAGTAATTTTAAATCCTAGTCAAGGTTAGGTTAGGTTAGGTTACACGTACAACAGGTTTTCCTTATTTAAAGTTGTTGTTTAGTATATAAAGTGACCAGGTGTTTTGACCAGGTGTTTTGACCAGGTGTTTTGACCAGGTGTTTTGACCAGGTCTTATGACCAGGTGTTCTAACCAGGTGTTCTAACCAGGTGTTCAGATCAGGTGTACTTCATATAGATTATAATAAACTATAAGTACATCACATGATCTATTATAAACGAGGGATCTAATATGTATAACAATATGACCAGGGGTATATTACAGTATATCACAGACCAAATATAATCACGTTTCTTCTCAATATAATACCACTTTAGGGTCGAGTATCATAGCGAAAATTATACTGGCTGTATATTCCTGTAATGCACACTATGCAGATATCAATTAGTGTAGGGGTCTTATACCACGGCCGCGTCAGTGGATATTACCTAGTAGCGACAATCACAATATATTATGGTTGTGTATAATGATCCAACGTTAACCAACCGATAACCACCAAAACCAACCAAAAACAACAACTGGTAGCAACAACCACAATATATTAAGGTTGTGTATAATGCTCCGTCGTCAACCAAGCATCGCCAAGAGAATCAACCAACAACAACAACTGGTAGCAACAACCACAATATATTAAGGTTGTGTATAATGCTCCGTCGTCAACCAAGCATCGCCAAGAGAATCAACCAACAACAACAACTGGTAGCAACAACCACAATATATTAAGGTTGTGTATAATGCTCCGTCGTCAACCAAGCATCACCAAGAGAATCAACCAACAACAACAACCACTATATTTCACGCCGGGTTTTCACTCAACATCACCAAACTTTACCCCACGTGTCAAGGTCCTGAGGCATTGGTCAAAGGTCAGCCGTAGGTCAAAGGTCAGTTGTAGGTCAAAGGTCAGCTGTAGGTCAAAGGTCAGCTGTAGGTCAAAGGTCAGCTGTAGGTCAAAGGTCAGCTGTAGGTCAAAGGTCAGTTGTAGGTCAAAGGTCAGCTGTAGGTCAAACGTCAGCTAAAGGTCAGCTGTAGGTCAAAGGTCATGTAATGTGTCCAAGGTCATGCAGTGCAGACAGTGTATAATGCATGTGAATTTTACTGTAGCATTTTACTTCAACTAACATTACAACAGTAGGGGAGAGAGAGAGAGATAAACAAGAATAATGAAAGAAACTAAAAAAAAACGACAACAAATACACAAGATGACTTTCTATACCTGATTTACTTTCTAAAAACCGATGAAAACAATGAGAAAGTAGAGTGTTTAGCGACGTACTCTATCTTAATGACGTCATGTACTTTAATGACGTCATGTACTTTAATGACGTCATGTACCTTAATGACGTCATGTACTTTAATGACGTCATGTACCTTAATGACGTCATGTACTTTAATGACGTCACCAACCAAATGACGTCATCTAACCTCATCTTGTAAATAACTGCAAATTGGATACACACGAACAAAACGGCCTAAATAAGCTAATTGCCTCATCCACATAATTAGGAACACCAACTGTAATCAGGAGTGGAGAGAGAGAGAGAGAGAGAGAGAGAGAGAGAGAGAGAGAGAGAGAGAGAGCAAACCACGTTCCTCAATGGGTTAAATCATCAACTATACACTACACCATGAAGGTAAATTAGTATCAATATGTTAATAAGATCAGATTAGAGTTAATCCTGTAATAACCAACTAATGCATGAGGGATTATCTTCATAGTTGAGCGTGATCTGTTTTTACTGTGATAAATGGTGTTAAATTTCTACTGAGAACTTGACCTTACCTGATCTGACCTGACCTGACCTGACCTGACCTGACCTAACCTAACATAACATAACAGTAAGGACGCCACACACTGTTTACTTCTAAGGACACACACACACACACTCTACTGTAAGTACACTGGGTGCTCCCTGGGTGAACAATTAGAGTCATTTGTCGAGTCGCCCCTCTTCCCTCCTCCCGAGCCTTCTTCTCGCACCTCCTCACACCCCTCCTTCCGCACCTCCTCCCGCCTCTCCTCCCACCCCTCGAATAATTTCCCCCAGGCTTTACCAACAAACTCCCGCCACGGAAACAGTACAAGGAAAGACGATCAATTCATTACTGTGGTGAAAGTTACAAATTTAAAATATAAAATAAATGAATATTGGATGTTGAACAGTGACGTGGTTGGCAGGATACGAGACTACCACCAACACCACTAGACTACCACCAACACCAATAGACTACCACCAACACCACTAGACTACCACCAACACCACTAGACTACCACCAACACCACTAGACTACCACC
>NW_024755767.1:0-5275 GCF_018991925.1 Homarus americanus
TTGTGCTCTCCTATCATCTAAATAGTTATATTTTAGCATGTATTCGTTAAGTCCCAGTTTTATGTTTATATTTCAAGCCTAAATTAGCTTCCACAATATCAAACAGTCCATTAAGATATATATTGATCTGGTTGCCTTGCACTTTCTATTGCAATTATTTCCGTTGTTCTTGCGGTTTGGGGTATTTCTATTGGGCTGCTAAATCCATGTTGTCTGTTTATTGGTTTCCCATGTTGTGTTAAAAGCTATAAGTCTTTGGTTTTATTTTCAATAGTTTCCGGTAATTTCTAATAAAGATATTGGCCTGTGGTTTTAATATTTCTTATCCTCCTTACCTCTTTAGGAATAAATATCATTTAGCTTTTTGGTTTGTCTGATGACAGTTTTAAGCATGTGTTGTATTAATGTTTGTATTTAAATGATGTTTTCAGTTCTTGATCGTATCAATGCCTGCTTGGCAGGCTTTCTTAAATTTCTTCAGACAGTGCATCATTTCTCCCATGGTTGTTATTTGATTGTTTGGTTAAGTTATGGTCTTTATATATTTTGGGGTGATTATGTATTTGTGTTCTTTTATCAAAATCTTTTTTTTCCTCATCTTGATATTTTAAAACTTTTTCCATTCGCTTTTTGAATGCTGACTCTTGTTCATTTTACTCATTTGTTTTGTTCTTTTGGTCTTTTAATGTGTGGTGTTTTTTTTGCTTGTTGTCCCTCATCTTGTTTGTAAGTCCAAATGTTTTTATTGTCTTTGTCTTCAGCGCATTATAATATATTCCATTTTTATTGTTTTGCTTTACATGCTATTAATTTTATCTGTGGTGCTATCTTGTATTGTGTAGTATTTTTGGCCTCTCTTAGCACTGAAGCTTTACGTATCTATTGCTGATCTACCTTTACGAGCAACGTAATCTGAGGTGAGAGGTAGTGACTCTGTGTTACCACTCCGAGGTTTCCTTCTCCCTATCCTGGTTTGTTTGCATCCTCCAGTTGAGGAGAGTTGCTTGGCTCAGGCCAGGATCATCTGTCCTCTAAGCTTCGTGTGCATTTCTTCCGTCTTCTAAATGTCAGCCTTACTCGTCAGCCATCTGGCTCTCTTGGCGCCTGATCTCTTGTTAGTTTCCCATTGCTTCGGGATTGTTTTGTGTTTATTGTGTGTATGTATATGTTAATGTTTGGTTAGAGTTTGGTTGGGGTGTTTATAAATGAATATTTTGTTAAAAGTTTATGGTGCTCTATTATATCTGTGGCTCATCCTTTGTCTTTTTATGAGTGATTGTCTTTTTTTTTTGTATTTGTTATCTGTTGGGATCTGGGTGACGTAACTATATTCTAAATCCCCAACTCGTAACAAATAGCGGCCGTGACAGGACACGTATGGTACCATATTCCTTCTCCTTTACTCAGTGTGGTATTCCTCCCAGTCACTTCTGTTCATTAACACAATTGGTTTAAGTTTCCTTCATATGTGTTTGCATATATTGGTATTATCGTACGGTAAGAGTGACGTGGGATATTAGGTTCAAGTGTCTGGGCTTACCTGTTTATTACCTGCGTAACGGTGTCATATTAAGAGTGCCTATCAGGGTGTGGGAAGAATCGGATCTATTTAATGCCCGTACCCTCACTCCAAGTGAGCATTCCATAGTCACTAGTTTACGGTGGTGATATCTTGGGACGCCCCGCTCTGGACCCCCATAATTATCAAGCCTCAATTATTGTTCTTCTCTCATTGTCTCATTCAGGTCAATCATACCATTTATCAGGTTGTTAATCCGGATCTTTATATTAATGCCGTAATACGCCCTACTCTTTCCAGTCTCTTGGCATCATATCAAGGATCTTCTCAGAGAACAATAATCATAAGTGTAATTTCCTGGTATAGCAGTTTAGTTTTCAGGACTTTCTGGTTATCCTGCCGTGATATTTTCTAGGGTTATCACTTATCTTATCTTTGGACAAGTGGTTAATTTATCCTATTTTCATAACAATGGCCACCTCAGGTTTTGATCTCAGGATTTATTGAAAATCCTTCCGTAACTAAATTACATGTTAATATCCTGAAGAAAGAATGAAGAAATAGTATATTATAATATCCCATTTTAAACATTATTACCAGGAAATATTTAAAATCATGTGATTAGTACTGGTTCAACATGAGTTTTAAAAGAATCCGCTGTTCTGACAGATTAACGCCCGTAATCAAACTGGCCACTATCACCACCTCCTCCATCAGAGTTGCTTCAGGTCACAGCTGGCCTCAACAAGAAACACAACGAATAGACGCCTTGAATTTCAGAACTGAGCTGGAAGTTCCGGGTTCAAATCAAATAGAACTCAAGGTTGGACAGAGTCGGAACAGGCCAAGTTGGAGCCTGAAGTTGGAACATGAGGTCGGAACAGGTAAGTTGGGCATGAGAAATGATGAACAGGCCAAGAAGTTGGAGCAGGAAGTTGGAGCTGAAAGAACTACAGGTAAGAGATAGAAGTCACCTTAACATCGGAGTTTAGATCAAGGAAGTAGCATTAAGAGAAACTAGCTACTTTTAACCTGCTGCAAACCTTCCCTTGTTCCGGGTTTGATGAATCCATTATGGACGGGTCATTTAGGACTTTTGAAAATGTGGGAAAGAATGGTGGCCAAAGAACCGAGTGGGTGTCAGTGTTAGTTCTAAATTATATGGTAAGGCTCGTAGGTTTATAACTATTTAGACCAGACGATGACTATGATAACGTAAAAAGAATATCTCCTCTTGTATCACTTAATTTGGATATAAGCAAGTTTTGTAAACTAACAAACCATTTCCCACCTTTGTTGAGTTTGCTCCAAGAAAACTTAGGTTTTAAGAGAAGGTTAAATTTCCAAGACCTCCATTTCAGGGTTGGTGAATTTGGTAGTCCTGGAGGTGGAAAACAGATATGTTCATCTTAAGGCATGTGGAGGGCGTGGAGAGGAGTTAATTTAGGGCGATGCTGCTGAGCTGGCTGATCGTCATTTGTTGGTGGAGTCACTGGGCAATGAGGCGTGGTGCTTCCCGACATTGGTCCTCCTCTGATATTATTAACCTTGGGAACGTGGTGGTAGGTCAGAAGGTCCCACCTCTCCCCCGATCGTAAGCCCTTGTTCTTACCAAACCAGGCCATACGATCCAGGTATAAACTACCAAAGTGTCAATTGCTAAAGTAGTTCCTGGATCCAAGTCCAAACCAATAGCAAATACCAATGTGGAAGGCCCATCAAGGTCTCTTCTCTTCATTCACCTATGAGGAAGAATTTCCCAATCATAGAGGTCGTTCTTTCCCTATTACCGTATACTCGTAATCTGGAAGCAACACAATCTATCATCTGTTTAACGTCATTTCCCGATATATCTACCGCATTTTACTAATGAGGTGTTCTAATTTCAGATCTCATCCCATTCTTCCTATCATTTGGCTAAGTGCCTCAATGTCCTTGATTTCTTGGGAAGTGCAAATAGCAGAAGGAAGCCCAATACTGTGTGGCATTCATTTATTATTAGGTAATGACTTGGTAGGATCTGGTGGTTTCCTAACATAAGACTGTCAGCTCTTGCTTCCTGTCAACTCACCACGACGTTAAAGTATTCTATCTTTTCCCATCTTGTTACTTTTGTCACGGTCTGGGTGTGGAAATGGGCCCTCTTCGTCTAACCTCTAATGTTTTCCTGCCCACAGTCCTTTTGTGGAATAATTAAACAGGATGAGCTCATTACAGTTCAACAATCTGATCCATCTTTGACTAAACTTCATCATGCAGCAGTTGAGGGTAAAGATTTTAACACCCTTCCGTGTTTTTTATTATCATGAAGGGGTTTTTGATGAGGGCCTATAGGCCCCCTGAGCTTGCCCATCTAGACACGTGGTCTGAAATACATCAAGTGGTAATTCCCACCTCAGTCAGACCAGCATTAATTGCCCTTGCCCATGATGGTATTTCAGGACATTTGGGAATCCTGAAAACATATAAAAAGCTCCTCCAACACTATTATTGGCCTGGACTTAGGAAGGATGTGTCAAAATACCTAAAATCTTGTCATATTAAGCCCATCCCAGTATTTTCTACACCATTTGAAAAGATTGTTGTGGATTGTGTGGGCCCATTACCAAAGACTAAGAAGGGAAATCAATTCCTGCTCACAGTTATGGATACTAGTACACGTTATTCCTGAGGCTTTTCCCTTAAAAGCATCACTTCAAAAAACGTAATCAAACATCTTTTGCACCTTTTCACTTATGGGTTCCTAAAGAGATCCAATCCGATCAGGGCACCAATTTTACGAGCAATCTTTTCAAACAGGTGATGAAAGACCTCAGTGTGGACCATTGTGCATCAATGCTCAAAAAATACTGTATAGAACACCAAAAGGAATGGGATGAAAGCAGACTTGTTACTCTTTTGCCATCAGGGAATGTCCCCAGGAGTCATTGGGTTTCTCCCCCGAGTTACTATATGGGGAGACAAATAAGGGGACCCCTTAAAATAGTAAAGGAGCAGTGGTTTGACACTCATCTATTAAGCTCGCAACAGTTTCCCAATACATTGACACTTTAAGGGACAAATTAGCAGTCCGAACCATTGCTCAGTCAAACTTAAAAAAGTCCAAGAAAAAATGGTGAAGTCCCAACCTAAATTGGAGTCAAAAGATCATTTTCTCCAGGTGACAAGTGTTACTCTTTCTACCCATTCCAGGCTCTCCCTTAAAAGCAAGTTTACTGAATTCCTATAGTTGCTAATAAACTATCTCCTCTCAACTATATAGTCCATACTCCTGATCATGAAAAGATTCACAACTTGTTCACATTAATCTCATGAAACTTTACCATTCCAGGCAGTCAGAGGAAGACATCCCAGAGGCTATAAGTCCTTATGTACATACAGTTTTGTCAGGGCCAGGCAGAACAGATGACATGGACCTATTGGAGAATTTAGACTTCCTCTACCTAAAAACCTACTATGATCACATACTCAACAACTTGGATTTCCCCGTCAACGGAGTCTCCCCAAACGAGCTGAGAGAAGTGGCGGCGATACCAATTACGGCCGGACGTAGCGTCCGGTAGCGGGTCGCGGTGACCTGAGGCTGAAATCGCCGCCAGCGCCAGCGTGAGTGGGCGCGCTAAGCGTACCGGGTCCTCGGGTGCTTACCCACCAATGGCGGTCGGTCCTCAGATTCGTGCCAGTTTCCACCGTTTTAGCTCTGCCGGGACACATGAACTCTCTCTTCAAAGTTCTTTTCAACTTTCCCTCACGGTG
>NW_024755768.1:0-11220 GCF_018991925.1 Homarus americanus
GTGTTGATTATATGTAGAAGTCCGTGTGCTTTATTGGGCTAATGAAATATATATGGATCCTCGTGTTTCGAAGCCGCATTTGGTATTTCGTTGCTCTGATCACCTAAGCGGCACGGGTAGTCCTCATTAGAGGTTCACGGCGCCATAAGCTCGTTGAACAGGCTTTGTGTGAAATATAGCAGAGTCTAGGAATGCTTTTAGTGTCCTGGTGGCCCAGAGGTAGCATTCCCCGGTCACAATTATAAGATCGTGGGTTCAAATCCTGGTGGGATGAGGTGTTGATTATATGTACAAGTCCGCGTGCTTTATTGGGCTAATGAAATATATATGGATCCTCGTATTTCGAAGCCGCATTTGGTAAAACGTTGCTCTGATCACCTGAGCGGCACGGGTGGTTCCCATTAGAGGTTCATGGAGCCATAAGGTCGTTGAACAGGCTTTGTGTGAAATATAGTAGAGACTTTGACTGCTTTTATTGTCCTAGTGGCCCAGAGGTAGCATTCCCCGGTCACAATTATAAGATCGTGGGTTCAAATCCTGGTGGGGTGAAGTGTTGATTATATGTAGAAGTCTGCGTGCTTTATTGGGCTAATGAAATATATATGGATCCTCGTGTTTCGAAGCCGTATTTGGTAAAATGTTGCTCTGATCACCTAAGCGGCACGGGTGGTCCTCATTAGAGGTTCACAGCGCCATAAGCTCGTTGAACAGGCTTTGTGTGAAATATAGCTGAGTCTAGGAATGCTTTTAGTGTCCTGGTGGCCCAGAAGTAGCGATCCCCGGTCACAATTAGAAGATCGTGGGTTCGAATCCTGGTGGGGTGAGGTGTTGATTAGATGAAGAAGTCCGCGTGCTTTATTGGTCTAATGAAATATATATGGATCCTCGTGTTTAGAATCCGCATTTGGTAAAACGTTGCTCTGATCACCTAAGCGGCACGGGTGGTCCCCATTAGAGGTTCATGGAGCCATAAGGTCGTTGAACAGACTTTGTGTGAAATATAGTAGAGACTTTGACTGCTTTTATTGTCCTGGTGGCCCAGAGGTAGCATACCCCGGCCACAATTAGAAGATCGTGGGTTCGAATCCTAGTGGGGTGAGGTGTTGAATATATGAAGAAGTCCGCGTGCTTTATTGGGCTAATGAAATATATATGGATCCTCGTGTTTCGAAGCCGCATTTGGTAAAACGTTGCTCTGATCACCTAAGCGGCGCGGGTGGTCCTCATTAGAGGTTCACGGCGCCATAAGCTCGTTGAACAGGCTTTGTGTGAAATATAGCAGAGTCTAGGAATGCTTTTAGTGTCCTGGTGGCACAGAGGTAGCGATCCCCGGTCACAATTAGAAGATCGTGGGTTCGAATCCTGGTGGGGTGAGGTGTTGATTATATGAAGAAGTCTGCGTGCTATATTGGGCTAATGAAATATATATGGATCCTCGTGTTTCGAAGCCGCATTTGGTAAAACGTTGCTCTGATCACCTAAGCGGCACGGGTGGTCCCCTATAGTGGTTCACAGCGCCATAAGCTCGTTGAACAGGCTTTGTGTGAAATATAGTAGAGACTTTGACTGCTTTTATTGTCCTAGTGGCCCAGAGGTAGCATTCCCCGGTCACAATTATAAGATCATGGGTTCAAATCCTGGTGAGGTGAGGTGTTGATTATATGTAGAAGTCTGCGTGCTTTATTGGGCTAATGAAATATATATGGATCCTCGTGTTTCGAAGCCGTATTTGGTAAAACGTTGCTCTGATCACCTAAGCGGCACGGGTGGTCCTCATTAGAGGTTCAAAGCGCCATTAAACTGTTGAACAGGCTTTGTGTGAAATATAGCAGAGTCTAGGAATGCTTTTAGTGTCCTGGTGGCACAGAGGTAGCGATCCCCGGTCACAATTAGAAGATCGTGGGTTCGAATCTTGGTGGGGTGAGGTGTTGATTATATGAAGAAGTCTGCGTGCTATATTGGGCTAATGAAATATATATGGATCCTCGTGTTTTGAAGCCGCATTTGGTAAAACGTTGCTCTGATCACCTAAGCGGCACGGGTGGTCCTCATTAGAGGTTTACGGTGCCTTAAGCTCGTTGAACAGGCTTTGTGTGAAATATAGCAGAGACTAGGACTGCTTTTAATGTTCCTGGTGGCACAGAGGTAGCGTCCCCCGGTCACAATTATAAGATCGTGGGTTCAAATCCTGGTGGGGTGAGGTGTTGATTATATGTAGAAGTCCGTGTGCTTTATTGGGCTAATGAAATATATATGGATCCTCGTGTTTCGAAGCCGCATTTGGTATTTCGTTGCTCTCATCACCTAAGCGGCACGGGTGGTCCTCATTAGAGGTTCACGGCGCCATAAGCTCGTTGAACAGGCTTTGTGTGAAATATAACAGAGTCTAGGAATGCTTTTAGTGTCCTGGTGGCCCAGAGGTAGCATTCCCCGGTCACAATTATAAGATCGTGGGTTCCGTCCTGGTGGGGGTGAGGTGTTGATTATATGTAGAAGTCTGCGTGCTTTATTGGGCTAATGAAATATATATGGATCGTCGTGTTTCGAAGCCGGATTTGGTAAAACGTTGCTCTGATCACCTAAGCGGCACAGGTGGTCCCCATTAGAGGTTCATAGAGCCATAAGGTCGTTGAAGCGGCTTTGTATGAAATATAGTAGAGACTTTGACTGCTTTTATTGTCCTAGTGGCCCAGAGGTAGCATTCCCCGCTCACAATTATAAGATCGTGGGTTCAAATCCTGGTGGGGTGAGGTGTTGATTATATGTAGAAGTCTGCGTGCCTTATTATGCTGATGAAATATATATCGATCCTCGTATTTCGAAGCCTGATTTGGTAAAACGTTGCTCTGATCACTTAAGCGGCACGGGTGGTCCTAATTAGAGGTTCACAGCGTCATAAGCTCGTTCAACAGGCTTTGTGTGAAATATAACAGAGTCTATTACTGCTTTTAGTGTCCTGGTGGCCCAGAGGTAGCGTTCATCGGTCACAATTATAAGATAGTGGGTTCGAATCCTGGTGGGGTGAGGTGTTGATTATATGAAGTAGTGGGCGTGCTTTATTGGGCAAATGAAATATATATGGATTCTCGTCTTTCGAAGCCGGATTTGGTAAAGCAGTGCTCTGATCACCTGGCGGCTTGGTGCTCCCATTAGGAGTTTCCATGGAGCCATGAAGTCGTTGAACAGGCTTTGTGTGAAATATAGTTGAGACTTTGACTGCTTTTGTGTCTAATGGTGGCCCAGAGGTAGCATACCTGGTACAATTAGAAATCGTGGGTTCAGATCTGGTGGGGAATTGGTGTTGATTATATGTAGAAGTCTGTGTGCATTATTGGGCTAATGAAATATATATGGATCCTCGGGTTTTGAAGCCGCATTTGGGTAAACGTTGCTCTGATCACCTAAGCGGCACGGGTGGTCCTCATTAGAGGTTCACAGTGCCTTAAGCTAGATTGAACAGGTATGTGAAATATAGCAGAGTCTAGGACTGCTTTTATTGTCCTGGTGGCCCAGAGTTAGCATACCCCGGTCACAATTATAAGATCGTGAGTTTGAATCCTGGTGGGGTGAGGTGTTGATTATATGTAGAAGTCCGAGTGCTTTATTGGGCTAATGAAATATATTTGGATCCTCGTGTTTCGAAGCCGCATTTGGAAAAACGTTGCTCTGATCACCTAAGCAGCACGGGAGGTCCCCATTAGAGGTTCACGGCGCCATAAGCTCGTTGAACATGATTTGTATGAAATATAGCAGAGTGTAGGACTGCTTTTATTGTCCTGGTGGCCCAGAGGTAGCGTTCCCCGGTCACAATTATAAGATCGTGGGTTTGAATCCTGGTGGGGTGAGGTGTTGATTATATGTAGAAGTCCGAGTGCTTTATTGGGCTAATGAAATATATTTGGATCCTCGTGTTTCAGGCTTGCATTTGGAAAAACGTTGCTCTGATCACCGAAGCAGCAGGGAGGTCCCCATTAGAGGTTCACGGCGCCATAAGCTCGTTGAACTGGGGTTTATTAATGAAATATAGCAGAGTGTAGGACTGCTTTTGTACCGTGGCCCAGAGGTAGCGTTCCCGGTCACAATTATGAGATCGTGGGTTCAAATCCTGGGTGGGGTGAGGTTTTGATTATATGTAGGGGGAAGTCCGGCGTGCTTTTGTTGGTGAAATATATATGGATCCTCCACGAGGTTTCCAAGCCGATTTGGTGATAAAACGTTGCTCTGATCACCTAAGCGGCACGGGTGGTCCCCATTAGAGGTTCACGGCGCCATAAGCTCGTTGAACAGGCTTTGTGTGAAATATAGAAGAGTCTAGGACTGCTTTTATTGTCCTGGTTGCCCAGAGGCAGCATTCCCCGGTCACAATTATAAGATCGTGGGTTCAAATCCTGGTGGGATGAGGTGTTGATCATATGTACAAGTCCGCGTGCTTTATTGGGCTAATGAAATATATATGGATCCTCGTGTTTCGAAGCCGCATTTGGTAAAACGTTGCTCTGATCACCTAAGCGGCACGGGTGGTCCTCATTAGAGGTTTACGGTGCCTTTAGCTCGTTGAACAGGCTTTGTGTGAAATATAGCAGAGACTAGGACTGCTTTTAATGTTCCTGGTGGCCCAGAGGTAGCGTCCCCCGGTCACAATTATAAGATCGTGGGTTCAAATCCTGGTGGGGTGAGGCGTTGATTATATATACTTAGAAGTCATGGGTACTTTGGGCTAATAAATGCTCTCTCGGAATCCTGAAGTGTTTGACGCATTTGGTAAAACGTTGCTCTGATAACCCTAAAATGTACGGGTGGTCCTCATTAGAGGTTCATGGCGCCATAAGGTCGTTGAATAGGCTTTGTGTGAAATATAGTAGAGTCTAGGACTGCTTTTATTTTCTAGGTGGCCCAGATGTAGCATACCCCGGTCACAATTATAAGACCGTGGGTTTGAATCCTGGTGGGGTGAGGTGTTGATTATATGTAGAAGTCCAAGTGCTTTATTGGGCTAATGAAATATATTTGAATCCTCGTGTCTCGAAGCCGCATTTGGTAAAACGTTGCTCTGATCACCTAACCTTTTGGGTAGTCCCCATTAGAGGTTCATGGAGCCATAAGGTCATTGGAAGCGGCTTTGTGTAATATAGTAGAGACTTTGACTGCTTTTATTGTCCTAGTGGCCCAGAGGTAGCATTCCCGCTCTGATTATAAGATCGTGGGTTCAAATCCTGGTGGGGTGAGGTGTTTGATTATATGTAAGTCTAAATGCTATTGGGCTAATAAGAATATATGGATCCTCTCGTGTTTGAAGCGGTTAGTAAAACGTTGCTCTGATCACCTAGCGTATGGTGGTCCTCATTAGAGGGTTCTGACATATAAGCTAGATTGAATTGGGCTTTGTGAAATATAGCAGAGTCTAGGAATGCTTTTAGTGTCCTGGTGGCCCAGAGGTAGCGATTCCCGGTCACAATTAGAAGATAGTGGGTTCGAATCCTGGTGGGGTGAGGTGTTGATTATATGAAGAAGTCCGCGTGCTTTATTGGGCTAATGAAATCTATATGGATCCTCGTGTTTCGAAGCCGCATTTGGTAAAACGTTGCTCTGATCACCTAAGCGGCACGGGTGGTCCCCATTAGAGGTTCATGGAGCCATAAAGTCGTTGAACAGGCTTTGTGTGAAATATAGTTAAGACTTTGAATGCTTTTATTGTCCTGGTGGCCCAGAGGTAGCATACCCTGGCCACAATTAGAAGATCGTGGGTTCGAATCCTGGTGGGGTGAGGTGTTGATTATATGAAGAAGTCCGCGTGATTTATTGGGCTAATGAAATATATATGGATCCTCGTGTTTCGAATCTGCATTTGGTAAAACGTTGCTCTGATCACCTAAGCGGCACGGGTGGTCCTCATTAGAGGTTTACGGTGCCTTAAGCTCGTTGAACAGGCTGTGTGTGAAATATAGCAGAGTCTAGGACTGTTTTTATTGTTCCTGGTGGCCCAGAGGTAGCGTCCCCCGGTCACAATTATAAGATCGTGGGTTCAAATCCTGGTGGGGTGAGGTGTTGATTATATGTAGAAGTCCAAGGTGCTTTATTGGGTACAATAAATATATATGGATACTCGTGTTTTAAACGAGGATATGGTAAACGTTACTCTGAAGTCACCTAAGAGGCAAGGTGATCCCAGTAGAAGTTCTTGGCGCCATAAAGGTCGTTGAACAGGCTGTGTGAAAATATAGTAGAGTCTAGGACTGCTTTTATTGTCCTGGTGGCCCAGAGGTAGCATACCCCGGTCACAATTATAAGATCGTGGGTTTGAATCCTGGTGGGGTGAGGTGTTGATTATATGTAGAAGTCCGAGAGCTTTATTGGGCTAATGAAATATATTTGGATCCTCGTGTTTCGAAGCCGCATTTGGAAAAACGTTGCTCTGATCACCTAAGCAGCACGGGAGGTCCCCATTAGAGGTTCACGGCGCCATAAGCTCGTTGAACAGGATTTGTGTGAAATATAGCAGAGTGTAGGACTGCTTTTATTGTCCTGGTGGCCCAGAGGTAGCGTTCCCCGGTCACAATTATAAGATCGTGGGTTCAAATCCTGGTGGGGTGAGGTTTTGATTATATGTAGAAGTCTGCGTCTTTATTGGGCTAATGAAATATATATGGATCCTCGTGTTTCGAAGCCGGTTTTGGTAAAACGTTGCTCTGATCACCTAAGCGGCACTGCTGGTCCCAATAAGAGGTTCACGGCGCCATAAGCTCATTCAACAGGCTTTGTGTGAAATATAACAATCTAGGACTGCTTTTAGTTTCCTGGTGGTTCAGAGGCACCGTTCCCCGGTCACAGTTATAAGATCATCGGTTCAAATCCTGGTGGGGTGAGGTGTTGATTATATGTAGAAGTCCGCGTGCTTTATTGGGATAATGTAATATATATGGATCCTCGTGTTTCGAAGCCGCATTTGGTAAAACATTGCTCTGATCACCTAAGTAGCACGGGTGGTCCCCATTAGAGGTTCACGGCGCCATAATCTCGTTGAACAGGCTTTGTGTGAAATATAGCAGAGTCTAGGACTGCTTTTATTGTCCTGGTGGCCCAGAGGTAGCGTTCCGCCTGTCACAATTAGAAGATCGTGAGTTCAAATCGTGATGGGGTGAGGTGTTGATTATGTGTAAAAGTCCGCGTGCCTTATTGGGCTAATGAAATATATATGGATCCTCGTGTTTCGAAGCCGCATTTGGTAAAACGTTGCTCTGATCACCTAAGCGGCACGGGTGGTCCCCATTAGAGGTTCATAGCGCCATAAGGTCGTTTAATAGGCTTTGTGTGAAATATAGCAGTGTATAGGACTGCTTTTATTGTCCTGGTGGCCCAGAGGTAGCATACCCCGGTCACAATTATAAGATCGTGAGTTTGAATCCTGGTGAGTTTAGGTGTTGATTATATGTAGAAGTCCGCGTGCTCTATTGGGCTAATGAAATATATATGGATCCTCGTGTTTCCAAGCCGGATTTGGTAAAATGTTGCTCTGATCACCTAAGCGGCACGGGTGGTCCCCATTAGAGGTTCACGGCGCCATAAGCTCGTTCAACAGGCTTTGTGTGAAATATAGAAGAGTCTAGGACTGCTTTTATTGTCCTGGTGGCCCAGAGGTAGCATTCCCCGGTCACAATTATAAGATCGTGGGTTCAAATCCTGGTGGGATGAGGTGTTGATTATATGTACAAGTCCGCGTGCTTTATTGGGCTAATGAAATATATATGGATCCTCGTGTTTCGAAGCCGCATTTGGTAAAACGTTGCCCTGATCACCTAAGCGGCATGGGTGGTCCTCATTAAAAGTTCACGGCGCCATAAGCTCATTGAACAGGCTTTGTGTGAAATATAGCAGAGTCTAGGAATGCTTTTAGTGTCCTGGTGGCCCAGAGGTAGCGATCCCCGGTCACAATTAGAAGATCGGGGGTTCGAATCCTGGTGGGGTGAGGTGTTGATTATATGAAGAAGTCCGTGTGCTTTATTGGGCTAATGAAATATGTATGGATCCTCGTGTTTCGAAGCCGCATTTGGTAAAACGTTGCTCTGATCACCTAAGCGGCACGGGTGGTCCTCATTAGAGGTTTACGGTGCCTTAAGCTCGTTGAACAGGCTTTGTGTGAAATTTAGCAGAGAATAGGACTGCTTTTAATGTTCCTGGTGGCCCAGAGGTAGCGTCCCCCGGTCACAATTATAAGATCGTGGGTTCAAATCCTGGTGGGGTGAGGTGTTGATTATATGTAGAAGTCCGCGTGCTTTATTGGGCTAATGAAATATATATATATCCTCGTGTTTTGAAGCCGCATTTGGTAAAACGTTGCTCTGATCACCTAAGCGGCACGGGTGGTCCCCATTAGAGGTTCACGGCGCCATAAGCTCGTTGAACAGGCTTTGTGTGAAATATATCAGAGTCTAGGACTGCTTTTATTGTCCTCGTGGCCCAGAGGTAGCGTCCCCCGGTCACAATTATAAGATTGTGGGTTCAAATTCTGGTGGGGTGAGGTGTTGATTATATGTAGAAGTCCGCGTGCTTTATTGGGCTAATGAAATATATATGGATCCTCGTGTTTCGAAGCCGCATTTGGTAAAACGTTGCTCTGATCACCTAAGCGGCACGGGTGGTCCCCATGAGAAGTTCATGGAGCCATAAGGTCGTTGAACAGGCTTTGTGTGAAATATTGTAGAGACTTTGACTGCTTTTATTGTCCTGGTGGCCCAGAGGTAGCATACCCCGGCCACAATTAGAAGATCGTGGGTTCGAATCCTAGTGGGGTGAGGTGTTGAATATATGAAGAAGTCCGCGTGCTTTATTGGGCTAATGAAATATATATGGATCCTCGTGTTTCGAAGCCGCATTTGGTAAAACGTTGCTCTGATCACCTAAGCGGCACGGGTGGTCCTCATTAAAGGTTTACGGTGCCTTAAGCTCGTTGAACAGGCTTTGTGTGAAATATAGCAGAGTCTAGAACTGCTTTTATTGTTCCTGGTGGCCCAGAGGTAGCGTCCCCCAGTCACAATTATAAGATCGTTGGTTCAAATCCTGGTGGGGTGAGGTGTTGATTATATGTAGAAGTCCGCGTGCTTTATTGGGCTAATGAAATATATATGGAACCTCGTGTTTCGAAGCCGCATTTGGTAAAACGTTGCTCTGATCACCTAAGCGGCACGGGTGGTCCTCATTAGAGGTTCACGGCGACATAAGCTCGTTGAACAGGCTTTGTGTGAAATATAGCAGAGTCTAGGAATGCTTTTAGTGTCCTGGTGGCCCAGAGTTAGCGATCTCCGGTCACAATTAGAAGATCGTGGGTTCGAATCCTGGTGGGGTGAGGTGTTCATTATATGAAGAAGGCCGCGTGCTGTATTGGGCTAATGAAATATATATGGATCCTCGTGTTTCGAAGCCGCATTTGGTAAAATGTTGCTCTGATCACCTAAGCGGCACGGGTGGTCCTCATTAGAGGTTTACGGCGCCTTAAGATCGTTGAACAGGCTTTGTGTGAAATATAGCAGAGTCTAGGACTGCTTTTATTGTTCTGGTGGCCCAGGGTAGCGTCCCCGGTCACAATTATAAGATCGTGGTTTCAAATCTGGTGGGGTGAGGTGTTGATTATATGTAGAAGTCCGCGTGCTTTATTGGGCTAATGAAATATATATGGATCCTCGTGTTTCGAATCCGCATTTGGTAAAACGTTGCTCTGATCCCCTAAGTGGCACGGGTGTTCCCCATTAGAGGTTCACGGCGCCATAAGCTCGTTGAACAGGCTTTGTGTGAAATATAGCAGAGTCTAGGACTGTTTTTATTGTCCTGGTGGCCCAGAGGTAGCGTTCCCCGGTGACAATTATAAGATCGTGGGTTCAAATCCTGGTGGGGTGAGGTGTTGATTATATGAAGAAGTCCGCGTGCTTTATTGGGCTAATAAAATATATATGGATCCTCGTGTTTCGAAGCCGCATTTGGTAAAACGTTGCTCTGATCACCTAAGCGGCACGGGTGGTCCCCTATAGTGGTTCACAGCGCCATAAGCTCGTTGAAAAGGCTTTGTGTGAAATATAGCAGAGTCTAGGGCTGCTTTTATTGTCCTAGTGGCCCAGAGGTAGCATTCCCCGGTCACAATTGTAAGATCGTGGGTTCAAATCCTGGTGGGGTGAGGTGTTGATTATATGTAGAAATCTGCGTGGTTTATTGGGCTAATGAAATATATATGGATCCTCGTGTTTCGAAGCCTGTTTTGGTAAAACGTTGCTCTGATCACCTAAGCGGTACAGGTGGTCCCCATTAGTGGTTCATGGAGCCATAAGGTCGTTGAACAGGCTTTGTGTGAAATATAGTAGAGACTTTTACTGCTTTTATTGTTCTGGTGGCCCAGAGGTAGCATACCCCGGTCACAATTATAAGATCGTGGGTTCAAATCCTGGTGGGGTGAGGTGTTGATTATATGTAGAATCCGCGTGCTTTATTGGGCTAATGAAATTTATATGGATCCTCGTGTTTCGAAGCCGCATTTGGTAAAACGTTGCTCTGATCACCTAAGCGGCACGGGTGGTCCCCATCAGAGGTTCACGGCGCCATAAGCTCGTTGAACAGGCTTTGTGTGAAATATAGAAGAGTCTAGGAATGCTTTTAGTGTCCTGGTGGCCCAGAGGTAGCGATCCCCGGTCACAATTAAAAGATCGTGGGTTCGAATCCTGGTGGGGTGAGGTGTTGATTATATGAAGAAGTCCGCGTGCTTTATTGGGCTAATGAAATATATATGGATCCTCGTGTTTCGAAGCCGCATTTGGTAAAACGTTGCTCTGATCACCTAAGCGGCACGGGTGGTCCCCATTAGAGGTTCATGGAGCCATAAAGTCGTTGAACAGGCTTTGTGTGAAATATAGCAGAGTCTAGGACTGCTTTTATTGTTCTTGGTGGCCCAGAGGTAGCGTCTCCCGGTCACAATTAAAAGATCGTGGGTTCGAATCCTGGTGGGGTGAGGTGTTGATTATATGAAGAAGTCCGCGTGCTTTATTGGGCTAATGAAGTATATATGGATCCTCGTGTTTCGAAGCCGCATTTGGTAAAACCTTGCTCTGATCACCTAAGCGGCACGGGTGGTCCCCTATAGTGGTTCACAGCGCCATAAGCTCGTTGAACAGGCTTTGTGTGAAATATAGTAGAGTCTAGGACTGCTTTTATTGTCCTGATGGCCCAGAGGTAGGATACCCC
>NW_024755769.1:0-8214 GCF_018991925.1 Homarus americanus
CACTCTGACCTCTCAGGCGACATGTGGTAAGTGGTACATTAGCAGCTTCCAGATGTCGCCAGGCACATTTATCTAAGCGTGTGGTGACATGAAACAGGGACATTGACACACGCTGCTGACTAGAGAAGTAATGTGTATATATAGAGTACATACATGGTATACATACAACATACATAATATACATACACCCCCTCCCCCTATACGCTCATAGCAAAGTCTTGAGCAGACCTTTTCCTGTGGATCCGTTCTGAGCGTCGAGGGGCTTGATCACTGGGGGGGGGATATGGGACTCAACACCGGTGGCGGGGTCAGGGAGAAAACGGCGGTTCCTCCACCACACACGACCACTGGGTAACCGCACCTGGTAGTCCCGTGACCTGCCGAGACCCATGACTACGCCCACTTTGTCCCAACGTAGGGAGGTCGGGTCCTGAACACGGACTTGGGTGCCGACACTCAACCTGGGGAGAGGACGGGCGTGGTCGTTGTAGCGGGCGACGACGTCTTGAACACGTTCGGCGGCTCGGCGATCACAATCCTCTGTCTTGGCCTACCACTCCTTGGAGAAGGATTGAGGGTGAGCAGGGACACAAGAACGAAGGGGGCGTCCATACAAGACCTGGGCAGGGGAGCGTCCGGTGTAGTTAGGTGTGTTGCGGAGTTCAAGAAGACCCCGGTCGAAGGCCTCGCAGTCAATATTCCCAGAAGGGGCCACCTTAAGGATGAGGTGCTTCAAGGATTTGACAGCAGCCTCAGCGTGGCCGTTGGACTGCGGGTAATGGGGCGATGACAACACATGCCGGACTCCCCATCGGTCAAGGAACGCAGCAAAGTCCCGGCTTGTGAACTGGGGCCCTCCGTCGGTTCGCAGGCGTACAGGAACGCCCACGTCACGGAAGTAGTGGCGGAACTTGCTGATGGTGGCGGCAGACGTCGTGTCATTACCGCACTTGATGACAACCGGCCAACCAGAGAGACGGTCGACGATAACAAGGAAGGACTTTCCTGACACACAGAAAAAGTCGGCCGATACAGACTCAAAGGGGCGGGTGGGGTTGTCGTCACTCATGAAGGGTTCCTGCTGCTGGCTGGGTTGTAATACTTGGCAGGGCTCACACGCACGGACAACATTGGAGATGTCTGAGTTGATGCCGGGCCAGAACACAGTCTGTCGTGCACGTCGTTTGGTGGCCTCAGCTCCACGGTGACTGTCGTGAAGGCGAGCCAAGACGTGGGGACGTGATGCAGCAGGGACAACTACCGAAGGAGAGGTGTCACTGGCCAGAGGTAGGGGTAGGGCGGCAGCAGGGTAGTTGCTGCTCCCTTCGTGCACCCTGTTGGCGTATTTTACCTCGAGAATCGGTGTTGGGAAGTCCTGGGAGATGATGGCCAACTCTTGGCAATGTCTGTAGGACAGCAAAGGAGTCGGGACACCATTATGCACGTCAATCCAGGCTTGACACGACCTGTTGCCAAAGGTGACATGTGCATAGAGTGAACCTAGGTCTGGGGGCCATCTGTGAACCATCTGCCGTGACGAGGAGGTCCTTGGGAGGCGGTCCTAGATCACTTGGAGAGAGCCCCAAGCATTGCAAATGCTGGGGACCAATGACCGTAGCCTCAGCGCCGGTGTCGGGCAGCATCTCGAGACAGGATGACACACTGCCGGAGGTCACGATGACGCTGACGTGCTGGGGAACTTTGGTCCTGGGACGCGAGGAGTACACCCTCCTAATATGGGTCGGGCTTTGTCCAGGGTCGTCATGACTCTGATTTGGCGACTGTGGGCGGCCCTCACTGGTGAAAGGGCGCTGCTGCTTTCGCCGACGCTGTCACTTGGGTTTTTTGGTCGGGCAACATTTGTCGTAGTGGCCCAGACGGCCACATACATTGCACTGGACGTGTTTGGCTGGGCACTGTACTGTAAGTGACCAGTGGCCCTTGCAGTCACAACTGTCCCAGGTAGACTCAGCAGCTGGACACACCTGTGTTCCGTGCTGCCCACCACAGCTGTTGCAAAGGGAGCCGGGCGTGGGCGTGGTGGGCATAGGCGTTGGGGCAGACTTTTTGTCTTTCTTGAATTGGGACATAGCCGGTATGGCTGTAGGGGGAGCTCGGATGGCAGAGGTAGCACACCTGGCAGCCTCGTAGGAGCGACATAATGTCAACACATCCTTAAGAGAAGAAGAAGAGTCGAAGGAGGTGAGGCGTTGGATAAGCTCCTCGTCCTTAACATCCATCAGGATCACCTGCTTCAACTGGGTCTCCTTGCACTGTTGGTGATTACCGGGACATATGTCTATCTCTTCCGAGGCTCTCTTGAGTCGTACGTAGAAATCATCAAAAGTCTCGCCCTCCATCTGTCTACAGCTAAACACTTCCCTCCTGCGGAGAGCTTCATTCCGCTGACCTTTGATGTGTCGTTCTAGAACATCCAGTAAATCCTCTACAGACAACAAAGACGTCGGGGGCACTTGCAACGTATGTTCCAACACATGCTGCGTTCCCAAAGACAGGCACATACGTAGCTGAATGAGTTGTTTGGGCTGTGGCAAGCTCTGGTGATCCACCATTGTAGCATAATCAGTCCACCGTCCCCGCCACTCACGAAAAGTCTGGAAAGTCTCATCAGGGTTCAAGGCGGGTGAGGGTTGGACAACCACTTTGGTAGAGGGCGTTGACGAGGTATCTGAGACAGTCGGTACCTGAGTAGTGGAAGGGCCAAGGGCTTGATTAGCAGTGAGGCTAGATATCAAAGCTGCAAACCGTTCGTTATCTTCCAATCTCCTTTGGTGGTCCTCAGCATGTCTTTTCGCTTCGTCCTGACGCCTCTCCTCCCTCATAAGCTTCATCAGAGCAATTATCTCTGAGGACAAGGCTGAGGGTCGAGGGGTGTGGCTGGGAGAGGGTGGGGCGTCGCTCAGTGACTGGTCATCCATCTCTGTAGAGCTGTCATCCGTCTGATTCATCCGGGCGCTAGGGACACCGCTGCTGCGTGAGGTCCGGGGCATAATTACTTTATCTGTATATTGTATCTCAAATCAGTGTTGACCGGTCAGCCCATCGTATCAACCAGATCTGAGACAACAAAATTAATTGAATACACAGATAAGTAACTTATATATATATATATATATATATATATATATATATATATATATATATATATATATATATATATATATATATAAAATATATGTGAAGAAATGACCGCAGTCGGTGTGTCCGTGCGTGAGTTGGTGTGTGTGTAGGCGGGGGTAGAGCGGAGTGAGGCAAGGCGGTGGGGGATGAGCAGTGGGGGGGTGAGTGACCCTTGAGGCAGCCTGGGACGGTCGCGCTGACACACCACTCCTCACAAATGCCCTATATCAGCCTTCCACCTTAGGGAATCCTTTAAAACAAGGACACACACTTTAACACTACACACACACGAGGGGCACTTAAAGACACTTCACAGGAAATTGTGGTCACTGCACACTGCTCAAAACTCGTTGGTCATTCAAACGAATTTTTGGGGGAGACAATGGCGACGAATGACGGAGTTGACGGAGGAGGTCTACTGGCCTTGATTTTACATGAATGCACTTATTTCCACTTAATCGATCACTTGATACTCACTGCTCCATGGAGATGTTCGGGTACTTGGTTCTAACTACAGGAGCGAATATAAACACCTGTAGAGTTCTGTAGGTTCTTATTAACAGAAATATACAAGGTGCGCTTACAAGCGCGGGTAGTCCTTACACTCCTATAGGCGTCAACTGACCTCACTCTGACCTCTCAGGCGACATGTGGTAAGTGGTTCACTAGCAGCTTCCAGATGTCGCCAGGCACATTTATCTAAGCGTGAGGTGACATGAAACAGGGGCATTGCCGCACGCTACTGACTAGAGAAGCACTGTATATATATAGAGTACATACATGGTATACATACATACATAATATACATACAGATGACACTAAAATAGGACGTGTAATGCTCCGCAAATCGACAGGAAGATCTAAACAAATTTTTTGAATGGTCTGAAAAATGGCAGATGAAATTCAATGTGGACAAATGTAAAGTACTCAGTATAGGAGATGTAAACAGGGAAACCAGATACCAGATGAACATCGAGGTTATTGAGAAATCCGACTGCGAGAGAGATTTAGGAGTAATGATAAGTAGGAATCTTAAGCCCAGTAAACAATGTGTATTTGCTCGAAACAAGGCTAATAAGTACTTGGGTTCATACAAAGGAGTGTCAGTTACAAGACTAGTGAGGTCATCTTAAAACTTTATCTTGGGCTTGTGAAACCTCACTTGAATTAGGCAGTTCAGTTCTGGTCACCGTATTACAGAATGGATATAGAATCCTTGGAAAGAATTCATAGGAGAATGACAAGACTAATCCCAGGCATTAGGAACCTTGAGTACAGAGACAGGTTAAAGCATCTTAATTTGAGTCCCTCGAGAGACGTAGAGTGAGGGGTGACATGATAGAGGTGTATAAATGGAAGTCAGGGCTGAACAAAGGGGACATTACAAAGGTACTCAAACTATCCAACCAGGAGTGAACTCGTAACAATGGTTTTAAATTAGACAAATTTAGATTTAGGCACGAAATAGGTAAACATTGGCTTAGAAATAGAGTAGTGGACGAGTGGAACAAGTTACCAAATATCATCATTAACTCGAATACGTTGGATAGCTTCAAACGTAGGTTGGATGTATATATGAGCAATAGGGGTTGGGTGTAAATGGGACTGCCCAGTATGGGCCAATAGGCCAGCTGCAGTTTCCTCCATTCTTATGTTCTTATTTTCTTAATATATTTCGTGAAACGGATGAACCTTAAGTGTACTTACTTTTATATATATATATATATATATATATATATATATATATATATATATATATATATATATATATATATATATTGATAAAATCACACAGGAAAAGGGGAACAATGGAGTACCTTAGCTTTTTGTCTTTATTCAAGACATCTTCAGAGGCAACTGAATTTCATTGGCATTGGAGTCATGAGTTATGAGGTGAAAGAAGATTATTAGGGATTGAATAAAAAGTGATGAAACTGAAATGCAGTGGAAGTACAAAGAATCTGGACTGAACCAGATCGCTTCATCTTTCTTATTGGTGTTTTGTCTTTGTTCTGCTCCCTTGGGTCGTCAGACCTTTGTATTAATATTGGTTTATTTATATAATGCTGCTTATTATATTTTTATTTTATTTTTATACTGCGGTGGAGTTAGTGAGCCCGCCCAGGTCATTGTGTAGCTGGGAGGGGAGTCACATTGTTGTATATATATATTTTTTTAATGTGTTAGTTGTGTTAGTGTAAAGGTACACCGTATGGAGAGGCCTGCCAGGTTCTTGTGGAGCTGGTAGGTCACTCTCATCTTTTATTCTCTCTATTAATGTTTTATATGTATATTGGGGCAGGAGATGGTTCAATTACTTTCTTCACCAGCTAATGTGGCTGGGAGGTAATCAAATTATTATTATTATTATTTTTTTTTTTTTTTTTTTTCGGGTTGGTAGGCCCGCCCAGGTCCTTGTAGCTGGGAGGATAATCACTTTTTTTTTTTTTTTTTGCTAAGATGTTAGTTCAATGTTAAATGTTAATTTGTTAAATATTAGTTGTGTTAGTGTAAAGGTACACCGTATGGAGAGGCCTGCCAGGTTCTTGTGGAGCTGGTAGGTCACTCTCATCTTTTATTCTCTCTATTAATGTTTTATATGTATATTGGGGCAGGAGATGGTTCAATTACTTTCTTCCTGGCTGATTTAAACCAACTGTGTTCTTGGAATTCTTCGTTGTCTATATTATTTATCCAGTTTTGATATGTTTCTGTGTTAAGTTCAGTCACTTTTTCCAAATATTTACAGCTTTGTTGTGTATATCTACATTGATTGCTAAGAGATTTGCTCTCTTGTGTAGCTGTTCATTACTGATGTGGTCTGTATATTTTATGTTATATATAAATCTAAGGGCTATATTTTGTACTGTTTGTAACCTTTTAATGCACGTTTTACTAAGGGTGTTCAATGGGATGGGTGGGTAGTCCATAATTGATTTGACAAGGGCAATATATATCTTTCTCTTGTTATTAATGCTAAGGTTCTTAAAGCGTTTTATTTTTGATAATCTTATTCTTGCCTGTCGTTCTTTATCTTTTAAGTATGTTATATATCCTCTTTTTGTAAATTTTAATCCAAGCATCCTGCCTTCAGTGTCGTATGGGTATAGTTCCTGGTCGACTATTACTGGACTTGTTTTAATCTTGGCTATTGGTATTATCTTGAATTTGTTCTTATTTGTCCTGATTTTCCATTTTTTTCTCAAAATCATTTATGTTTTTTATCGCTCTTACCGTGTAGAGTGCCATAAATTGGGTTGATTTTCCTGGGTATGATACTATTTGAGTAATATCATCAGCAAACATTACATATTCGCTAAAGGGGGTAGGTTGAGGTGTGTCTGAAGTATAAATTGTATATAGTGTTGGAGAAAGGCATCCTCCTTGAGGTACTCCACTCTCAAGATTAAACATAGTTCCCAAAAAGTTTCCAATTTGAATTTGTGCTCTCCTACCATCTAAATAGTTACACAATATTCTTAGCAAGTATTCATTAAGTCCCAGTTTTAATATTTTATATTTTAAGCCTAAATGCCAAACCTTATCAAAGGCCTTAGAAACATCCCTTAAAATTATATTGATCTGGTAACCCTTGCTTTTTTCTATTGCAATTATTTCCGTTATTATAGCTATTGCAGTTAGGGTATTTCTATTGGGCATAAATCCATGTTGTCTGTTGTTAGTTTTCCCATGTTGTGTTAAAAAGGCTATAAGTCTTGTATTTAAAATTTTTTCCAATAGTTTCCCAGTAATTTCTAATAAAGATATTGGCCTGTAGTTTACTATTTCCTTATTGTCCTTAACCTCCTTCGGAATAAATATCATTTTAGCGTATTTTAGTTTGTCTGGAAAGTAACCAGTTATTAAGCATGCGTTATAAATGTTTAATAGTGTATTTAAAATGTTTTCAGGTAGATTCATGATCATATTTCGTGTAATACCTGTGAGCCCAGGGGCTTTTTCCTTAAATTTCCTCAGACAGTGCATAATTTCTCCCATGGTTATTATTTGATTATTAGGTAATAAGTTATAGTCTATATATTGCCTTGGGGTGATTCTATGTATATGTCTTCCCATTTCTTCTTCTATCTTTTCTTCGTGTTCACTATCAAAATCTTCATTTTCCTCATCTGATATTTTAAAAACTTATACCCATTCCCTTTTGAATGCTGACTCTTGTTCATTTTCCTCGTGCAATTTTGTTCCATTTTGGTCTTTAATGTATGGTATTTTTTGGTTGTTGTGCGGTGGGGGGTGAGCAGTGGGGGGTGAGTTACCCTCGAGGCAGCCTGGGACAGTCGCGCTGACGCACCACTCTTCACAAATGCCCTACATCAGCCTTCCACCTTAGGGAATCCTTTAAAACAAGGACACACACATTAACACTACACACACACGAGGGGCACTTAAAGACACTTCACAGGAAATTGCGGTCACTGCACACTGCTCAAAACTCGTTGGTCATTCAAACGAATTTTTGGGGGAGACAATGGCGACGGATGACGGAGTTGACGGAGGAGGTCTACCGGTCTTGATTTTAAACGAACGCACTTATTTCCACTTAATCGATCACTTGATACTCACTGCACCATGGAGATTCTTCGGGGTATTTGGTTCTAACTACAGGGGCGAACATAAACACCTGTAGAGTTCTGTAGGTTTTTATTAACGGAAATATACAAGGTGCGCTTACAAGCGCATGTAGTCCTTACACTCCTATAGGGGTCAACTGACCTCACTCTGACCTCTCAGGTGACATGTGGTAAGTGGTATACTAGCAGCTTCCAGATGTCGCCAGGCACATTTATCTAAGCGTGTGGTGACATGAAACAGGGGCATTGCCACACGCTACTGACTAGAGAAATAATGTGTATATATAGAGGACATACATTGTATACATACAACATACATAATATACATACAAACACCAACTAACACCCAACACCAACACACCCCCAACACCAACACACACCAACCATCAACACACACCCAACACCAACACACACAACTACACCAACACACACCCAACACCAACACACACCCAACACCAACACACACCCAACACCAACACAC
>NW_024755770.1:0-15000 GCF_018991925.1 Homarus americanus
CTAGAAGTTACGTATTGTTTAAAGACATCTGTACCTCAAGAAGGCGCTAACGAAGAAAATGATCTATGTACACAACTCAAACAAACCCTACAGGATATCGACAACACCACACAGGATATCCAAGACGGAAGGATAACAAGAGAAACAGTGGGTAAACTCAAATACAATCAAACGAATTGGAAAATTATTGTATATGTTAAACAAAAATCCGGATAAGATAATACGAACAATGAAGCTTAAGTCAACAGGTTAAAGCTCTCGATGAGGTGAGTGAAGTTTGAGGCAAGTTAAGCAAAGTTTGAGACAAGTTAAGTAGAGTTTGAGACAAGTTAAGTAGAGTTTGAGACAAGTTAAGTAAAGTTTGAGACAAGTTAAGTAGAGTTTGAGACAAGTTAAGTAGAGTTTGAGACAAGTTAAGCGAAGTTTGAGACAAGTTACAAAGTTTGAGACAAGTAAAGTTTGAGACAAGTTAAAAAGTTTGAGACAAGTTAAGTAGAGTTTGAGACAAGTTATAGAGTTTGAGACAAGTTACAAAGTTTGAGACAAGTTAAGTAAGTTTGAGACGTTAAGTAAAGTTTGAGACAAGTTAAGTAGAGTTTGAGACAAGTTAAGTAGAGTTTGAGACAAGTTAAGTAAAGTTTGAGACAAGTTAAAAGTTTGAGACAAGTTAAGGAGTTTGAGACAAGTTGGTAAAGTTTGAGACAAGTTAAGTAAAGTTTGAGACAAGTTAAGTAAAGTTTGAGACAAGTTAAGTAAAGTTTGAGACAAGTTAAGCAAAGTTTGAGACAAAGATGGAGCAGGTTAGAGATCAAACTCTCCAACCTAACCTAACCTAACCAAACCTAACCTAACCTAACCTAACCTAACCTAACCTAACCTAACCAAACCTAACCAAATCTAACCAAATCCAGGATGTCATAGCAACTGAGAGAAAGGTCCAACAAGACCTAGATGACCTGACCAAGGCTGACCCGACCCTAGTTATCGTGATGGGCGTGATGGGCGGTCTGGTTCTAAGGGTAGAAGTATGGGCGGCTTCATCGTCTGTAAGAAATCGCAGATGACCAAAACAGCTAACTACCATAAGGTGAGGAGAGAGAGAGAGAGAGAGAGTAAATGAAAGCTAGTTTACGGTAATTCAGTAATGATATGTACATATGTATGTATGCGTGTGTATGTATGTATGTATGTGTATGTATGTATGTATGTATGTATGTATGTATGCAAGTATGTATGCATGTGCGGATGTATGTATGTATGTATGTATGCGTGTATGTATAACGTATGTATAAATAATAATAATAATAATAATAATAATAATAATAATAATAATAATAATTGACGGTTTATTGAAAGTTCTGGCAGCCCGAAGGCTGAAAATATACATTGACATAAATGACTTATTACATACATTGGTGGTTTAACAAAAAGCCTTCATTAGAGAAAGGTGAAGGAACATACATGAAATACAGATTAATGTAGGTGTTGAACAGCAAACACATAGTGTAGCAAATTCCCTCACAGATGGTGTGAGGGACCTGGTGTAGTAACTCCCCACAGATGGTGTTAGGAGGACCCCACATGGTGTAGTAGTTCCTCAGATGGTGTTATGAGGGACCTCACGTGGTGTAGTAATTCCCTCACAGTTGGTGTTATGCGGGCCTCACGTGGTGTAGTAACTCCTCACATATGGTGTTATGAGGGTTCTCTCGTGGTAGTATCCCTCACAGATGGTGTTGAGGGACATCAACATGGTGTAGTAGCTCCCCACAGATGGTGTTATGAGGACCACGTGGTGTAGTAATTCCTCACAGATGGTGCTTATGAGGACATCACATGGTGTAGTAGCCCCTCACATATGGTGAGGGACCTCCTCGTGGTGTAAAATTCCTCACAGATGGTGTTATGAGGGACATCACATGTAGCCTCACAGATGGTGTTATGGAGACCCTACGTGGTGTAGTAATTCTCACAGATGGTGTTATGAGGACATCACATGGTGTAGTAGCTCTCACATATGGTGTTATGAGGGACCTCTCGTGGTGTAGTAATTCCCCACAGATGGTGTTATGAGGGACATCACATGGTGTAGTAGCCTCACAGATGGTGTTATGAGGGACCACGTGGTGTAGTAATCCTCACAGTTGGTGTTGCGTGGCCTCACGGTAGTAAATCACAGGTGTTATGAGGGCCCTCTCGTGGTGTAGTCACCTCACAGATGGTGTTATGAGGGACATCACATGGTGTAGTAGTCCTCACAGTTGGTGTTATGAGGGACATCACATGGTGTAGCACTCACAGATGGTGTTATGAGGGACATCACGTGGTGTAGTAACCTCACATATGGTGTTATGAGGCCTCTCGTGGTGTAGTAATTCCTCTACAGATGGTGTTAATGAGGGACATCACATGGTGTAGTAGTTCCCTCACAGTTGGTGTTATGCGGGGCCTGTGGTAGTAATTCCCCACAGTTGGTGTTATGCGGGGCCTCTGTGGTGTGTAGTACCTCACAGATGGTGTTATGAGGGCCTCAGTGGTGTAGTAATCCTCACAGATGGTGTTATGAGGGACATGTGGTGTAGTAGTTCCTCACAGATGGTGTTATGAGGCCTCACGTGGTGTAGTAATTCCTCACAGTTGGTGTTATGAGGCCTCTCGTGGTGTAGTAATTCCCTCACAGATGGTGTTATGAGGACCCCACGTGGTGTAGTACCCTCACAGATGGTGTTATGAGGGCCCACGTGGTGTAGTAATTCCTCACAGATGGTGTTATGAGGGCCCACGTGTGTAGTAATTCCTCACAGATGGTGTTATGAGGGACATGTGGTGTAGTAATCCCTCACAGATGGTGTTAGATGAGGGAGGTGTGGTCCCAGGCCTTCCTATCGTGAGACGGATTAACACATCGCTGGTTGTTGAGTCTCACGGGCCGTTATCACTTGGTACCTGGGACCTCACTGTGAAGGTTATCTTGGGTACGACTGTTACTGCTGAGTTGTTCTCACTGACTTAAGCACTGTTCACCACTGTTCACCTGTTTAACACTGTATGTATGTATGTATGTTTTTTTTTTTTTGCTGGAATTAGCCCACCCAGGCACAGGTCAAACGACCCACAACGGAGCCTTGGGTGCGAGAAAAAATAAGAACAGCAAGAAGTCTAAATATAGAAAAAAAAGTGATACTATACATCTACACCACGAAGATGCCGGAAAACCATCTTAAAGTGAGACAGATTGTAAGAGCATGGAAACACAGAAGAAGGTAGAGCATTCCACAGTTTGGCTGTGAGGAAGAAGGAGGTACTGTAACGGGTTATTATAGTGTGACCGACATCCACAGAGAAACGGTGGGCACTGCGGGAAAGAAGAGGAACCCACGGCCTTGCCGGCGGTACACAGGATGCCAAATCCACCGAACATTGCCCGTTAAAGTACCTGTAAAAGAGAGAGAGTGAAGCAAACAATGTGGCAAAGAGAAAAGGAAGAAAGATTGTCGACCAAAGGAGGAGAGTTAATAAGACGAAATGCCTTTGATTCCACCCTATCTAACAGTTGAAGAGCCACCCCAGATATGAGAGCAGTACTCAAGTTAGGACGAATGAATCCCTTTATATACTTGAAGCAACTGCTCAGAGTGAAGTAGGCGGCATTTGTACAGCATTCCCAGCTTTCTGGAGGCAGCTTTAGTTATACTAAGGATGTGTGATTTCAGGACATATTGGAGGAAATGGTGAGGCC
Source organism: Homarus americanus (assembly GCF_018991925.1). Taxonomy (NCBI): domain Eukaryota; kingdom Metazoa; phylum Arthropoda; class Malacostraca; order Decapoda; family Nephropidae; genus Homarus; species Homarus americanus. Next base: position 3,740 of record NW_024755770.1, read on the forward strand.
TAACATATTTATTTCAGAATTTGGGAGGATGATAGCGTCCTGAAATGTAATTGGGAGATCATCTAATTTACAAAGTGTAATTGGTAAATATTGAGTTTTATTACTATTGAACTTAACCGTTTGTACCGCCCCATTCAGAGATGCTGCACAGATCCGCATTGATAGATGTAATGATATCAGCTCTAGAAACAGATCTAGTTTGAGAGTTAGAGGAAGGAATATGTGAAGAAGAGTGAAGAGTAGAATCATCAGTGTAAGAATGGATAGAATTAGTTGTAGTGTGAAGTAAATCATTGATAAAAAGAAGGAAGAGAGTTGGTGAAAGAACAGAACCCTGTGGGCACCACATTGGTAGAGAGAGAGAGAGATCCTCGACAACAACTGCCATGGATCGGTTCTCAAGGAAGCTAGAGATTAAAAACAAAGTGGTGAGAGAAACCATAAGAGGGAAGTTTAGAAAGTAAAGACTTGTGCCATACCCTGTCAAATGCTTTGGAGATGTCGAGGGCCACGACGAAAGTTTCCCCATAATCCCTAAGAGATGTATGTATGTATGCATGTACGTATGTATGTATGTATGTATGTATGTATGTATGTATGTGTGTGTCATTATGTATTTTCGACGTTACCACTCTCTCTCTGTCTCTCTCTCTCTCTCTCTCTGTCTCTCTCTCTCTGCAGACGCTGGTGGAAGAGAGGCCTATCAGCATGTCACCGCCTCATGGTGGTCGTCACAACCTTGGCTTCCAGAGTGACGACCCTCAGCGCACCTGCCCTCGGCCACGACTCGAAGGTGATCAACACGACCCGAGAGCTGTTAACCATGACCCGAGAGCTGTTAACTACGACCCTAAGGCTGCTAACTACGACCCGAGAGTTGTTAACCACGACCCGAGAGCTGCTAACTACGACCCTAAGGCTGCTAACTACGACCCGAGAGTTGTTAACCACGACCGAGATGCTAACTACGACCCTAAGGCTGCTAACTACGACCCTAAGGCTGCTAACTACGACCCTAAGGCTGCTAACTACGACCCTAAGGCTGCTAACTCGACCCTAAGGCTGCTAACTACCCTAAGGCTGCTAACTACGACCCCAAGGCTGCTAACTACGACCCTAAGGCTGCTAACTACGACCCTAAGGCTGCTAACTACGACCCTAAGGCTGCTAACTATACTAATCGGGACAAACACGACCGTCGGACTCGCCAGCCTCAGCGCCCCCCGAGGGAGAACGGCTACCACTCGGAGTCATCAAGATACTACTCCGACAGCGCCCAGAGGGAGGGAGGTCGTACCAATGACGACCTGAACGACCCTTACTCCCTGGAGCGTCGGAGCCGAAACGTGAAGAGAGTGCCAACAAGAGGCCTGACTAGAGTGGACTATTAATGGCAGTTCTCACCCTGTACTCTGGCACCCCTGTACTTGGCACCCCTGTACTCTGGCACTTGTACTCTGGCACTTCAGCATTTCTGGCACTTGCACTTGGCACCCTGTACTCTGGCACCCTGTACTTGGCACCCCATACCTGGCACCCCTGTACTTGGCACCTGTACTCTGGCACCCCAGTACCTGGCACCCTGTACTTGGCACCCCTGTACTCTGGACACCCCAGTACTCTGGCACTTCTGTACTTGGCACTTCTGTACTTGTGCCCTGTACTCTCTGGCACCCTGTACTCTGGCACCCCTGTATTCTGGCACCCTGTACTCTGGCACCCCTGTACTCTGGCACCTGTGTACTCTGGCACCCTGTACTCACACCCTGTACTCTGGCACCCTGTACTTGGCACCCCTGCACTTGGCACCCCACTCTGGCACCCTGTACTCTGGCACCCCTGTACTTCACACCCTGTACTCTGGCACCCTGTACTCTCACACTTGCACTTGGCACCCTGACTGTATCTGTACTCTGACACCCCTGTACTCTGGCACCCTACTCTGGCACCCTGTACTCTTGGCACCCCTGTACTCTGGCAACTCTGTACTCTTGCACCCCTGTACTCTGACACCTCTGTACTCTGACACCCCTTGTACTCTGGCACCCTGTACTCTGGCACCCTGTACTCTGACACTCTGTACTCTGACACCCCTGTACCTGACACCCTGTACTCTGCACCCTGTACTCTGGCACCCCTGTACTCTGGCACCCCTGTACCTGGCACACCCTGTACTCTGGCACCCCTGTACACGACACCCCTGTACTGACACCCCTGTACTCTGACACCTGTACTCTGACACCCCTGTACTCTGGCACCTCTACTCTTGCACCCCTGTATCTGGCACCCTGTACTCTGGCACCTTGCACTTGGCACCCCTGTACTCTTGCACCTCAGCCTGACACCCCGTACTCTGGACACCTGTACCTGACACCCCTGTACTCTGGCACCCTGTACCTGGCACCTTCTACCTTGCACCCTGTACTCTAGCACCCTGTACTCTGGCACCTTGTACTCTGACACCTGTACTCTGGCACCCTGTTTCTGCACCCCTGTACTTGCACCCTGTACTCTTGCACCTGTACTTGGCACCCTGTACTCTGGCACCCCTGTACTCTGGCACCTCTACTCTGGCACCCATGTACTCTAGCACCCCCTACTTGGTACCCCACTATGCCCCTGTACTCTGGCACCCTGTACTCTGGCACCCTGTACTCTGGCACCCCTGTACTCACACCCCTGTACTCTGGCACCCTGTACTCTGGCACCTCACTTCGGCACCCCTGTACTCTGGCACCCTGTACTGGCACCCCTGTACTCTGGCACCCCTGTACTCTGGCACCCTATACTGGCACCCTGTACTCTGGCACCCTGTACTCGGCACCCTGTACCTGGCACCCTGTACTCTGACACCCCTGTACTCTGGCACCCCTGTACTACGCTTGATATATAGTAATGGAATTATTGGACAGAGGCTAATGTGTACTTTCTCTCTCTCTCTCTCGGCCAAATTTAAAAAAAAGTGCCCAGGAAATAATGACTGTATGAACACTACACCATAACTGTATCTCTGTATGTATTACTTATGTATTCTTGTAACTAATACATAAGATTTTATTCCTATGTATAACGAACCATGTACCTAGTGTATGATTTATGTATAATATTTGTAAAGGAGAAATATGAATAATTGTATAATGAATAAAGAGTAGAATGATTATATTTTGTTTTTGATGGTGTGTGTGTGTGTGTGTGTGTGTGTGTGGGTGTGTGTGTGTGTGTGTGTGTGTGTGTGTGTGTGTGTGGTGTGTGTGTGTGTGTGTGGTGTGTGTGTGTGTGTGTGTGTGTGTGTGTGTGGTGTGTGTGTGTGTGGGTGTGTGTGTGGTGTGTAGTGTGTGTGTGGTGTGTGTGTGTGTGTGTGTGTGTGTGTGTGTGTGTGTGTGTGTGTGTGTGTGTGTGTGTGTGTGTGTGTGTGTGTGTGTGTGTGTGTGTGTGTGTGTGTGTGTGTGTGTGTGTGTGTGTGTGTGTGTGTGTGTGTGTGTGTGTGTGTGTGTGTGTGTGTGTGTGTGTGTGTGTGTGTGTGTGTGTGTGTGTGTGTGTGTGTGTGTGTGTGTGTGTGTGTGTGTGTGTGTGTGTGTGTGTGTGTGTGTGTGTGTGTGTGTGTGTGTGTGTGTGTGTGTGTGTGTGTGTGTGTGTGTGTGTGTGTGTGTGTGTGTGTGGTGTGTGTGTGTGTGTGTGTGTGTGTGTGTGTGGGGTGTGTGTGTGTGTGTGTGTGGTGTGTGGTGTGTGTGTGTGTGGGTGTGCGTGTGGTGTGCGTGTGGTGTGTGTGTGTGTGTGGGTGTGTGTGTTGTGTAATAATAATAACGGTTTATTGAAAGAGCTTGGCAGCCAGAAGGCTGAAAATATACAGTTACATATTTTGGGGAATGGGTTTCGAATTACAAATATACAAGTAACATAAGTGACACAAATAAGATATATAATAACTAGATGGGGAAAAGCTCAAACTACAGTCTTATTTCAACATAGTGACAGTGCAAGGAGTAGGTTTTACTGGGAGTGAATACACTGGTTTATTAAGTTATTGATAATTTTACAATGGTTGGGACTGGGCTGTTTATAGCGACTGCTCGTGCACGTATGGGCTGGATGCGGTGTGTCGAACAGCAATTTCGGCTAGGGATCTCAGGTGGTAGTAGGAGCCGGTGTCAGGATGGTAGAAGCTACCAAATTTGCAGATGAGGTCGTGGTGATGGTCAGTGAGAGTCGAAAGGGTCAGTGTGTTGAGCGCCTTTATATGTGGGAGAAGGGAGAGAATACTTGGTGGTGGTGGATGTAATCCTAGACAAGGTTTAAACCCAGGGCACGAGCAGTAGATATATTCAACAAGTGGTACAAGGCTGCGCATAGCCAACCGATAGGAGAGCGGTTAACCCTGACTGTAGCATGAGCGATCTGAGGGAAACATAGCTAAAAGGGAGTTGCTAGACATTCCTAGGACAATAAATGAGGTTCTAATTACTCACTAGCGCGGTACAGACATAGTACATCGGGACATAGTAAATGAACATAGGCATTAGACATAAGCATAGACATCAGACATGCTATAATAATATGTAGTAATACAGACATGTGAATAAATGGTACAATGAATGGTAACAAGAGTCCTGGTGTCAGGCGCAGCACATTTGGTATACATATCTATACACTTGCATGTCTTTTACTTTTTAGGTGTTTACGTTGTGTGGCGGCATTTAGGAGGAAGACCAGGTAGGGAGGCATAGGTGAGCTTGGGAAGTATGAATGTTGTGTAAACACTGAGGAGCTGGTGCAGGAACCTGAGGGACGGAGTCGGCAGAGGAGGTGGAGACGGAATGGAGGATGATACTACTGACGTGTGGTTTCCTAGTTTGTTGTCTATGGTGACGCCGAGGATCGTGAATCTAAAAATGGAGTGTGTCGGACCTAAAGTAATGGAAGGAGGGACAATGTCGGAGGAGAGGTTGATGTGCATAACCATGGTCTTGGTATGGTTGATGGTGACATGGTTGTTGTGGCCCGTTTGAGACTGTTCAACAAAACCTGAAGGGCGGTATAGTGGGAGCAGAATTGTTGACGCTGATCCCAATGGTGGAGTCGTCGACATATTTCAGCGAGCAGGGTTTCTCTTAGGCATCGATGGCGCAGGAAGCAGATTGGTCCCATCTTGGTGCCTTTGGGGACGCCACAGGTGAGACTGAAAGGTGGAGACAGCTCGGAAGCGTACAGCGGCGTCGGTCACTGAGGAAGTCTGTGCTTGCGGTATAAGACTTCCGAAGCCCGAGGTCAATAGCTTTGTTGATGATTATATTGGAGCGACCAGGTCGAATGCTTTGGTGAAGTCAATGAAGGCGACAGCTACAGACGTTTTTCGTTTCCAGATGGCGGTATATGTAGTCGAGAAAGCCCACAAGACAGTGATTGGTGGAGGAAGTTTTCATGTTGCCAATTGCTGAGGGTCTACGACTTGCAATATCAGTATAAGCCCAGTCGAACACAAACTTTCACAGATTAGGCTGGGTATTGGGGTGATTGCAATAGGTCGTAGCTGAAGGCGATTGTGGGCTGGTTGACTTGGGCACTGGTGATACATAAGAGGTCTTCCAGTCAGCTGGGCATCTGGCTTGACTGAGAGAAGGCATTGATGATAGAGATATAGCGTGAGAACTCCTTGAAGAGTTTCATTGGTAAATCAATGGGGTGGTAGAGCGTTTTAATTTTAGTTTGTCCAGGCGTTTGGCTACTTCAAATTTTACTAAGTCAGTGGAAGGGGCTGTAGATAAGCTGGAGAGTGGTTGTGTCAAGCCGGGGAGCGTCTGGCATATAGTAGCGAAATGGTTATTTGTTTGTCTCAGCTGCGTCAACATTAGTGAGATGGCTAAGGAAGGGAGGGGTGTATCTTATTGTTTAGTCCAGAGTTCTTTTAAGCTTACCATACCATTGACTGATGTTGCGTCTGCTTCAGGTGTTGTAATTTGCTGGGTAGTGGGACTTTTGCAGTGCCAGTGGGTATTTCATGATGACTCGATTGTGAAGGACCTGTAGCGGATGTGGTCATTGAGATGAAAGGCCCTGCTCTCTGTTGCATAAGTCTTTGATCCGAGGTGATCCAGGCGTCAGCTGGGTGAGATCTCGATTCTCGAAAAGCTTTGTGGAGAGCCTCGTGGTGGTGTTGTATAATTTATCCATTTGGCCACGTCATCCACGCTGAGTACCAGTCCGAGGATGTGTGTGTGTATGTGTGTGTGGTGTGTGTATGTGTGTGTGGTGTGTATGTGTGTGTGTGTGGTGTGTGTGTGTGTGTGTGTGTGTGTGTGTGTGTGTGGTGTGTGTGTGTGTGTGTGTGTGGTGTGTGTGTGTGTGTGGTGTGTGTGTGTGTGTGTGTGTGTGTGTGTGTGTGTGTGTGTGTGTGTGTGTGTGTGGTGTGTGTGTGTGGTGTGTGTATGTGTGTGTGTGTGTGTGTGTGTGTGTGTGTGTGTGTGTGTGTGTGTGTGTGGTGTGTGTGTGTGTGTGTGTGTGTGTGGTGTGTGTATGTGTGTTGTGGTGTGTGTGTGTGTGTGTGTGGTGTGTGTGTGTGTGTGTGTGGTGTGTGGTGGGTGGTGTGTGCACACAGGTATAACACGTACACAGGTATAACACGTACACAGGTATAACACGCAGCATGTATGACACGCACACATGAAAACGTACACAGATAACAAACGTACACAGGAGCGGGTGTTATCAGGTGTTAAAGAGAAGTGGGTGATTAGGTAACATGACATGACATGACATGTGACAGCTGTACCAGAAGGTTGACATACATGACATACACACACTAGGAGAAACGACGCTAGGCCATGGTAGAATGGACAGCCTAGAAAAGTTAGAAATCAAAGAAAAGTAAGTTGTAATGAGAGAGAGCATAAGGATAAAATTAGCTATAATACGTGGGATGGGATACGACTTTTCAACCTCTGTGTGGTGTAACGGATGAAGGTTAGATGCAGAGAAAAGTAAGCCATAATGAAAGAGAACCTAAGGATCAAAATAACTGTAAATCATGGGAGGGTGTATGTATGTTGTGTGTATAACTATGTATATACTCTATATATACACATTACTCTAGTCAGTAGCGTGTGGCAATGCCCTGTTTCATGTCACCACACTCTTAGATAATGTGCCTGGCGACATCTGGAAGCTGCTAGTGAACCACTTACCACATGTCGCCTGAGAGGTCAGAGAGAGGTCAGTTGACTTATAGGAGTGTAAGGAGTACTAGGCAAGCGCACTCCTGTATATTTCCGTTGAATAGAACCACAGAATCCTTACAGGTGTTTATGTTCTCGCTCCTGTAGTTAGAACCAAGTACCCAACATCTCCTGGGGAATACGACTTTCTAAGCATGCGTCCGGACTGACCGTTAGTCTTCTCATTCTCTGTTCTTCAGGCAGGTCGGGCCAGGTCGGGTCGGTCGGTCAGGTCGGTTGAGTTTTAGTCCCCCACGACACTTGCTATCCATGCCAAGTTTGGCTCAGATCTGCAAGTAGTTTCGAGATTCTCGTGCAGACAAACAGACAGACAGACTTCTTTGTTTTATATACAGAGATATACATACACACACACACACACACACACACACATACATACATATATATATACATACATACATAAATACATACATACATACACAGATACACAGGGCTGGATTTACCTACTTGTGGGCCCTAGGCCAAACTCATCAGTGGGCCCCCAAATTTATAGAAATGTTTGCATAATTTATTGTACAGGGGCTCTATATCTGGCCCTATAACTTATTGTACAGGGCCCAACAATCTGGCCCCTATAATTTATTGTCAGGGCCCATACCTGGGCCCTATACTTATTGCAGACCCAATACCGGGCCCTATACGCCAGGGCAGGCCCCATACCCGGCCCTATACTTATTGTGCCAGCCTCATTACCTGGCCCTACACTTTATATATGAAATACTGGTGCGGCCACTTGAAACAAGGTTATACACTGCGCCACTGCGCAACAAATTAGTTTCAGGCCCAGATGCCGGTGGGCCTAGGCCATCGGCCTACTCAGCCTATTAGTAAATCCGCCCCTGCAGATAAACAAATATATTTCAGCCACCGGCTCACTTTATTAATAAACATTTTATTATTAAATACACACAGAATCACAGACAAATCTACATACAGGTGAAAAATAACTGACTCAGGTGAGATGACGCCATTAACATGACACACCAGCCAGGTAGGTTAGCGGCGGTTGATGGGTGTTTATCACGTGAGCTGAGGTAAGATAAGGCTGCTGATAGGGTGGGGTGGGGGTGTAGGGTAGGGTGTGGGGTGTAGGGTGTGGGGGTTTGAGGGTGTGGGGGTGTGGGGTGTGTGGGGTGTGGGGTGTGGGGTGTGGGGTGTGGGGTGTAGGGGTGTGTGGGGTGTGGGGTGTGGGGTGTGGGGTGTGGGGTGAGGGTGTGGGGGTGTGGGGTGTGGGGTGTGGGGTGTGGGGGTGTGGGTGGGGGTGTGGGGTGTGTGGGGTGTGGGGTGAGAGGGTGTGGGGGGTGTAGGGGTGTGGGGTGTGGGGTGTGGGGGTGCAGGGTGTGGGGGTGTGGGGTGTGGGGTGTGGGGTATGGGGGGTGTGGGGTGTGGGTGTGTGGGGTGTGGAGGTGTGGGGTGTGGGGTGTGGGGTGTGGGGTGTAGGGGTGTGTGGGGGTGTAGGGTGTGGGGTGTGGGGTGTGGGGGTGTGGGGTGTAGGTGTAGAGGGGTGTGGGGTGTAGGGTGTGGGGGTGTGAGGGGTGTGGGGGTGTAGGGTGTGAGGGTTTAGGGTGTGGGGTGTGGGGGTGTGGGGGGGTGTGGGGTGTGGGGTGTAGGGTGTGAGGGTGTGGGGTTGTAGGGTGTGGGGGTGTGGGGTGTGGGGTGTGGGGTGTGGGGTGTGAGGGGTGTGGGGTGTGGGGGTGTGGGGTGTGTGGGGTGTGGGGTGTGGGGGGGTGTGGGGTGTGGGGTGTGGGGTGTGTAGGGTGTGGGGTGTGGGGTGTGGGGGGGTGTAGGGTGTGGGGAGTGTAGGGTGGAGGTGTGTGTGGGGTGTGGGGGTGTGAGGTGTGGGGTGTAGGGTGTGGGGGTGTAGGGTGTGTGGGGGTGTGGGGTGTGCAGGGGTGTGTAGGGTGGGGTGTGGGTGTGGGGTGGGTGTGTGGGGGTGTGGGGTGTGGGGTGTGTAGGGGTGTGGGGTGTAGGGTGTGGGGGTGTGGGGTGTGGTGTGGGTGTGGTGTGTGGGGTGTGGGGGTGTGGGGTGTGTGGGGTGTGGGGTGTGGGGTGTGGGGGTGTGGGGTGTGGGGTGTGGGGTGTGGGGTGTGGGGTGTGGGGGGTGTGGGGTGTGGGGGTGTGTGGGGTGTGGGGGTGTGGGGTGTGGGGGTGTGGGGTGTGGGGGTGTAGGGTGTGGGGTGTGTGGGGTGTGGGGGTGTGGGGTGTGGAGTGTGTAGGGTGGTGGGGGGTGTGGGGGTGTAGGGGTGTGAGGTGTAGGGTGTGGGTGTGTGGGGTGTGGGGGTGTGGGGTGTGGGGGTGGGGTGTGGGGTGTGGGGGTGTGGGGTGTGGGGTGTGGGGTGTGGGGTGTGGGGTGTGGGGTGTGGGGTGTGGGGGTGTGGGGTGTGGGGTGTGGGGTGTGGGGTGGGGTGTGGGGTGTGGGGTGTGGGGTGTGGGGTGTGGGGTGTGGGGTGTGGGGTGTGGGGTGTGGGGGGTGGGGTGAGGGGTGGGGGTGAGGGTGTGTGGGGGTGTGGGGTGTGGGGTGTGGGGTGTGGGGGTGTGGGGTGTGGGGTGTGGGGTGTGGGGGTGTGGGGTGTGGGGGTGTGGGGTGTGGGTGTGTGGGGGGGGTGTAGGGGTGTGGTGTGGGGTGTGGGGTGTGAGGTGTGGGGTGTGGGGTGTGGGGTGTTGAGGTGTGGGGTGGAGTGTGAGGGGTGTAGGGTGTGGGTGTGTGGGGTGTGGGGTGTGGGGTGTGGGGGTGTTGGGGGTGTGGGGTGTGGGGTGGGGTGTGAGGGTGTGGGTGTGGGGGTGTGGGGTGTGGGGGGTGTGGGGTGGGGGTGTGGGGTGTGGGTGTGTGTGGGGTGTGGGGTGTGTGGGGTGTAGGGTGTGAGGGTGTGGGGGTGTGTGGGGTGTGGGGTGTGGGGTGTGGTGTGGGGTGTGGGGTGTGGGGGTATAGGGTGTGGGGGGGGTGTAGGGTGTGGGGGTGGGGTGTGGGGGTGTGGGGTGTGGGTGTGGGGTGTGGGGGTGTGTGGGGTGTGGGTGTGGGGTGTGGGGTGTGGGGTGTGTGGGGTGTGGGGGTGTGGGGTGTGGGGGGTGTGGGGGTGTGGGGTGTGGGGTGTGGGGTGTGGGGTGTTGGGGGTGTGGGGTGTGGGGTGTGGGGTGTGGGGTGTGTGTGGGGTGTGGGTGTGTGGGGTGTGGGGTGTTGGGGGTGTGGGGTGTGGGGTGTGGGGTGTGGTGTGGGGTGTGTGGGGGTGGGGTGTGGGGGGGGTGTAGGGTGTGGGGTGTGGGGTGTGGGTGTGGGGTGTGGGGGTGTGGGGGTGTTGGGGTGTGAGGGTGTGGTGTGTGGGGTGTGGGGTGTGAGGTGTAGGGTGTGGGGGTGTGGGGTGTAGGGTGTGGGGTATAGGGTGTGGGGGTGGGGTGTGAGGGGTGTGGGGTGTGGGGGTGTGGGGTGTGGGGTGTGGGGTGTGGGGGTGTGTGGGGGTGTAGGGGTGTGGGGTGTAGGGTGTGGGGTGTGGGGTGTGGGGGTGTGGGGTGTGGGGGTGGGGTGTGGGGTGTGGGGTGTGGGGTGTGGGGTGCAGGGTGTGGGGTGTGGGGTGTGGGGTGTAGGGTGTGGGGTGCATAGGGTGTGGGGTGTGGGGTGTGGGGTGTGGGGTGTAGAGGTGTGGGGTGTGGGTGTGTGGGGTGTGTGGGGGTGTGGGGTGTAGGGTGTGGGGGTGTGGGGTGTAGGGGTGTGGGGGTGTAGGGTGTGGGGTGTTGGGTGTGAGGGTGTGGGGTGTGGGGTGGGGTGTGGGGTGTGGGGTGTGGGGTTGTGGGGTGTGGGGTGTGGGGTGTGGGGTGTGGGGTGTGGGGTGTGGGTGTGGGTGTGGGGGTGTGGGGTGTGGGGGTGTGGGGTGTGGGGGTGTGGGGTGTGTGTGGGTGTGGGGGTGTGGGGTGTGGGGTGTGTGTGGGTGTGTGGGTGTGGGTGTGTGAAGTTGAGTGTTGGGGTGTAGGGTGTGGGGGTGTGGGGTGTGGGGGGTGTGGGGTGTGGGGTGTGGGTGTGGGGTGTGGGTGAGGGGTGTG
>NW_024755771.1:0-19369 GCF_018991925.1 Homarus americanus
CCCTTTCTCCTTTTCCCTCTTCCTTCCCTTTCCCTCCTTCCCCTTTCTCCTCCACTCCCTCCCCCCGTTCTTCCTCCACTCGGCCTCCCTTCTTCTTTCACTCAATAAAATTATTATTATTATTATTATTATTATTATTATTATTATTATTATTATTATTATTAATATTATTATTATTATTATTATTATTATTATTATTATTTCTGCTTCAGTAAAGAGATATAGGAAAGAGGTAATTTTGTCTGTTAAAAAAAATAAAAATAAAAAATTCCAAAGGAAACTCAGATCTTTTGGTTTGATATGCAACACACACTAAAAATTATTGTTTTTGCTCATGTACTGTAGTGTATATTGTTATGGTGATTCCAAAACTTTGATCCCTTTTTTTGGAGAAATTCATAGAACAAAAATTATAAGCCCTTTAAAATTTTAATGATCTATATAAAAATGTTAACCTAACCTACCTAACTTAACCTAACTGGAAACTGACTTAACTATCATAAAATAAAGTATACTGTCTTTCATATTTTAAAGGTTGGATTAAGGACAAATTCACTTAGGTTAATTTATGGTCACAGTTAATTAGTCAAGTCTGACATATTTCTGTTGTACGTATATCACATTTATTGAATATTCATAATTTCATTATCTTTGAATATCCAAGAAATGTAATATAAAAACAATTCACGGTAAAGGTAGTCATACCTGTGATTACTTTCTACAATTATTACATCTAGCTATAATTGAGTGGAGCATCAAGGTGAGTTAGGTAAGATACAAGGAGTTTAAAGATGAAAATGTATTACGGTCTCTCCTCGACTTACGACGGTGTTCCGTCCCGACGACCAGGTCGTAATACCTCAAATATTGTTATTAAATTTTATCATCAATGACTTCTTTTGGTATTAAACAATACAATTTGGTGCTAATTTTTCCTCTTATATAAAGTAGCTTTAGTGTATAGGGTGAAACATCAATCATGAAGTGATTGTCATTAGAACTTTATGGGGTCTGAATTTGTAAAAAAACACAACTAATGTGTTTAATCTACTCATAATCAATTTGGTAAAATGAATGTTTAGGTCATCCACCTCTACTTGGCATTTGAAAAAACATAATTTCAATGTCACCAAACCTAACCTAACCCAACTTAACTAATCTAACATAACCTAACTTAACTGGTAAAAATCGGTCAACTTAAAATCATTAAATTCGCTGGATGGCCAAAAAGATAATAATATCATCAATTCCATTTATTTTAGAAGGACTTATTCATTTTTGTTGAAATCATGGACATACAAAGCAAATATATCTACATTTGATTCTACCAGTGTGAATGGCAAAGTTAATTAATATCACCACTCCAACTGTTGGCCCAAACAAGTCGTAAAGTAGTTCTTTTTTGTAATACATCGAGTCACTAAGGGAATATAAAAATAAAACATGAATTTAGGTCACTGAATTTATCTTATTAGTAGCAAATTGTGGTTAAACTGATGCACAAATGAAACATGCCTGGGAAGTACCTAGCACTAGTTACCTGGCATATTTGGACTTATTAAAATATGAAATCTCGGCTAATAAGTAATTATACTAAGGAAATAATTATTTTGGTAGTGATGGACTGTTATTAATTGCGCTCATTACGAAAATTGGGTCGATATTAATTCTGATAAAGGACGTCATTCACCATCCCAGAGGAAGCTGTTCTCACCACTCTTCAAATAGACCATTTACGACTTTTTTTATTTCAATTTGATTTCAATACATTTCTACACATAAATTAGTTGTATTAGTTATCTTAAAGGCTTACCTTTTATGATGGTTAGGTGAATTTGGAGGATATAAACGGCGCTGTAGAGGCTGGCGGCATTTTTCGTACACAAACATGGACCGCTTTTAAAAAGAACAATACAATTCTGCATGTGCTGTTCTGTATGGAGTATATCGTATAACAAATATTATTCCTTTGCAGATTTATACATTTTATGTCCATCCAAATCAATTTTCTTTCTTTTGGTTTCAAAAATAGTTGCCGGACGAAATTTCCCCATGTTCCAATAACGATGGCTGTCCACGGGTAATGTTGTGAACCTCGTGGAGAACTGAAGTTGTTCCTGGAAATGAAATGGAAGGATGATTTACTAAGTTGATATTGTGTTCTCTATCTCTCTCTTGTGTGTGGTTTTTTTTACGGGAATTAGCCAACCCGGGCACAGGTCAAACGACCCACAACGGAGCCTGGGGGGCGAAAAAAAGAACTTTATTTTTATGAGATTCTGTCTGTTCGTCCATCTTGTGCGGGCAATCAACATGGTAGGTAGTGAGCCGGTCGAGTCTCTGTTGTTTTGACGCTTTTTTGTTTTTTTAATGCCCCAATTTAAAAGAGTGACTTACAGTAGATGAATTCACCATTTGGGGGTAAGGGTGGGGGGGTGGGGGATGGGGGTTGGCGGGGTGAGGGTGGAGGGTGGGGGATGAGGGGTGTGGTAATGGGGAAGGTTTAGGTGAGGGAATTTAGTGGACAAAGACTTGAGAATCCAACAGACATATACACAAGATAGTCATACACACACATACATGGCAGTCATATGCACAAGACAGTCATACACACACATACATGGCAGTCATATACACAAGATAGTCATACACACACATACATGGCAGTCATATGCACAAGACAGTCATACACGCACACACACACCCGAGAGTCATGTACACAAGAAGACAAGTCATACACGCCCACATAGCTTGAATGTTGTACGAAGTGCCCCATTATATCTCTATGTTAATAAACGTCTACTTTTGGAGGTTGACTGCGTAAATATATGAATTATTAAAGAAAAACAGGAAAAACAGCTAATGTAACATAAATAGACCTTCCAAAAAGTCGATAGTAATTCCCCTGCCTGTGACACGACGAAGTAAGTACCTCTATCTAGCTCCTCCAGTCCTAGATCGAGGCAAGGCCAAGCCAGTTCATCACTTATTAACTAAACTCTCGGGTAGGTGTAGGTTAGGTAGGGTAGGACATCCCGTCTATAACCCCCACCCATCATCCTCTCACCCATCCTGGGAGGTGGGGAATGGTACCATCCGTCAGCCAACAACAGAAGGTACCAAGAACCACTGACTGGGAAGGGTGAGAGGATGAAGGGGTGGGTGTAGTGGGTGGTGTGCTAAAAAAATAAAAAATATATATAAAAAAAATAAAAAATAAAAAATAAAAAAAAATAAAAAAAAATAAATAAATAAAAAAAATAAAAATAAAAAAATAAAAAAACGAAAAAAAAGTGTAGTGGGTCGTTGCGTTGGGTCGTTGGGTTCGTTGCGTTGGGTCGTTGGGTTCGTTGCGGTGGGTCGTTGGGTTCGTTGCGTTGGGTCGTTGGGTTCGTTGCGTTGGGTCGTTGGGTTCGTTGCGGTGGGTCGTTGGGTTCGTTGCGTTGGGTCGTTGGGTTCGTTGCGTTGCGTTAGGTCGTTGGGTTCGTTGCGTTGCGGTGGGTCGTTGGGTTCGTTGCGTTGCGGTGGTCGTTGCGTTGGGTCGTTGGGTTCGTTGCGGTGGGTTCGTTGCGTTGCGTTGGGTTCGTTGCGTTGCGTTGGGTTCGTTGCGTTGCGTTGGGTCGTTGGGTTCGTTGCGTTGCGTTGGGTTCGTTACGTGGGTCGTTGGGTTCGTTGCGTTGCGGTAAGGTCGTTGGGTTCGTTGCGTTGGGTCGTTGGGTTCGTTGCGTTGGGTCGTTGGGTTCGTTGCGGTGGGTTCGTTGCGTTGCGTTGGGTCGTTGGGTTCGTTGCGTTGCGTTGGGTCGTTGGGTTCGTTGCGGTGGGTCGTTGGGTTCGTTGCGTTGCGGTGGGTCGTTCGATTCTTTTGGTGTTTTTTTAACTTAAATGATTAATATAATTGAGAATAATAATTAGAACATTTATAATTACTGTAATTCCTGGTCATTTGTCAACAACATCAGAATTGAGACAGCACAAATAATACGTCATAAAATAGGGTAGTGTTGGGTAGGGTGGTGTAGGGTGGTGTATTGGGGGTGTAGGACATCCCGACTATAACCACCCACCCACACCCATCATCCTCTCACCCATCCTGGGAGGTGGGGAATGGTACCATCAGAGAGCCAACAACAGAAGGTACCAAGAACCACCGACTGGGAAGGGTGAGAGGATGAAGGGGTGGGTGGGGTGAGAGGGATGATGGGGAGTGGGGGATGAGGAGAGGGAATCCACATTCTTCCCAGGAAGTGGAGAATGGTACAATCCGTCAGGCGCCGACAGAAGGTATCAGGACCCACCGACTGGGAAGTGTGTGTGTAGGGTGGTGTAGTGGGTGGTGTAGTGGGTGGTGTAGTATGGGGTATGGTGGTGTAGGGTGGTGTACGGTAAGGTATCAGGACCCACCGACTGGGAAGTGTGTGTGTAGGGTGGTGTAGTGGGTGGTGTAGTGTGGGGTATGGTGGTGTAGTGAGGGTGCAGTGGGTGGTGTAGTATGGGGTATGGTGGTGTAGGGTGGTGTACGGTAAGGTATCAGGACCCACCGACTGGGAAGTGTGTGTGTAGGGTGGTGTAGTGTGGGGTATGGTGGTGTAGTGGGGGTGTAGTGGGTAGTGTAGTATGGGGTATGGTGGTGTACGGTAAGGTATCAGGACCCACCGACTGGGAGAATGTGTCATGTAGGGTGGTGTAGTGTGGGGTATGGTGGTGTGAGTGAGGGGTGTAGTGGGTGAGATTGTAGTGTGTAGGGTATGGTGGTGTACGGTAAGGTATCAGGACCCACCGACTGGGAAGATAATGTGTAGGGTGGTGCGGTGGTAGGGTATGGTGGTGTGGAAGAGTGAGGGTGTGAGTGGGTGGTGTAGTAGCATGGGGCCATGTGGTGGTGTAGGGTGGTGTACGGTAAGGTATCAGGACCAGCCCACCGACGGAGGAATGTGTGTGTAGCCAGGGGTGGTGTAGTGTGGGGGTATGGTGGTGTGTAGTGAGGTGTAGTGGGTGGTGTAGTGTAGGTATGGTGGTGTACGGTAAGGTATCAGGACCCACCGACTGGGAAGTGTGTGTGTAGGGTGGTGTAGTGGGTGGTGTAGTGTGGGGTATGGTGGTGTAGTGGGGGTGTAGTGGGTAGTGTAGTATGGGGTATGGTGGTGTAGAGATTGTGAGGTTATGCAGTGGGTATCAGGACCCACCGACTGGGAAGTGTGTGTGTAGGGTGGTGTAGTGGGTGGTGTAGTGTGGGGTATGGTGGTGTAGTGAGGGTGTAGTGGGTGGTGTAGTGTGGGGTATGGTGGTGTACGGTAAGGTATCAGGACCCACCGACTGGGAAGTGTGTGTGGGTGGTGTATCCACATGGTGGTGGGAGGTGTAGGGTGGGGTATGGGTAGTTGGTGTACGGTAAGGTATCAGGACCCACCGACTGGGAAGGGTGTGGAATCCCCCCATCCCCCATCTATCTGTGTCTCTGTGTCTGACTGTTTCTGCCAGTCTGTCTCACAATATCGATCTGTCTGTCTTTCTGATTTTCTGCCTCTGTTTTTCTGTCTGTCTGTCTCTTTCGTCTATATGTTAGTCTATGTCGCCGTCTCTGTTTCTGTCTGTCCCTCTATTTCTCCGTCTGTCTGTCTGTCAGTTGTCTGCTTGTGTCTGCGACAAACAGACAGACAGGCAGACAGATAGAAACGGACACAGAGACACACAGACAGAGATTGAGATATAAAGACAGACAGAGACTGAGACACACAGACAGAGACCAACAGACAGAAATGACACAGACCAACAGACAGACAGAGAGATTCCTACAAGTTGTTATTATTTCTTCTTTTACCAAAGTGTTCCTGTTGCTTAACAACTCAATCAGATACGTTATGGTTACGTGGTGAGTCAAGGGACAGTTGTCTGTTTCAGTTTGGGTGACAGCGGTCGAGCCTGAGAAGAGCGCCGGACCTTCTTATTTACGGCAATTCCTTCTTTATCTTGAGTTATTAGCCAAGATTGTCTGTCTCTCCCTGTCTGCCTCTGACTGTCTGTCTGTCTCCGCTCGTCTGTTTGTCTGTCTGTATGTCTTTCTGTCTGTGTCTTTCGGTGTGTTTGTCCGTTTGTCTGACGGTTTGTCTGTTTCTGTGTGTCTGTCTGTTTAATGTCTGTCTGTCTGTGTCCGTCCGTCTGTCTGTTTTTCTAACTGTCTCTGTTTGTCTGTCTGTCTACAAATCCTCCCTAAGGAATCCTATCCTATAAATCAACATACCCGACCACCGCCCCCCCCCACCCCCCAACAAAAAATAAATAAATAATTAACAAAACAAAAATAAATAAATAAATTAATAAATAAAAAAATAAAAAATAAAATAAAATAATAAATAAATACAATAAAATAAAATACCAACCAACCTCCAAACACAGCAACACCCCCCCCCCAGACAAAGCCGCACAGAAATACTTACAATTCTCTATACCCAACCTCAGCGACAACCCTCTCAATAAAAACAACCTAACTCAACAACTCCTTTCAACAAAAAACAGACAGACAGATAGAGAGACAGAACAGACAGCCAGAGACCGACACAGTGGAAAGACAGAGAGGCTGAGACAGAACGAGACAGAACGAGACAAACACAGACACAGACAGACAGTGACAGACATTGTAAAAATAGACTGGCAGACAGAGACAGACTGACGGACAGACAAACAGAGATACAAAGACAGACAGAGACTGAGAGACAGACGGACAGAGACAGTTAGACAAACTAACTCTACCAAAGCACCAATCACCTACTGCGGCACCAAGAGACGCCAACCCCAGTAAACAGAAACCCTCCTCCTGGTGTACATTAACACAGTATAACCTTTTTCTTCTATATTTTAAATTTATTTCTGTTCCTTTTTCGCCCCCCCCTCCCCCCCCCAGGCCCCGTTGTGGGTCGTTTGATCTGTGCCCGGGTGGGTTAATTCCCATTAAAAAAAAAAGCAACTGGCTGGGCCCAGCCTCGAACTGGTCCCGGCGGTGCTAGACGTAGTTCGTCAGGCCACCGCCAGGGGTCTACTGTCGGCTTTTATGAAGGTGGTTTTGTTGTTTTTCTTTAATAATTCATATATTTTCGTAGTTTTTCTCAGGATTTGTATGAATTTATACTCCAATAGCAGAGTTACAATTGTATTGAAGCTGTGTGTGGCCCTTTTACAGCCAATCTTGGCTACTAACTCAAGATACACTTGTGTGTGCGTGTTTGACTGTCGTGTGTATGAGTGTCGTGAATCATGAAGACATTTTGCAAGAACCTTTACCAAAACACATACAAAAGAATACCAAACAGTTATAAACAACAGCGAAACGGTAACTCTGCTATTTGAGTTTAAAATCACGTTAAGAACTGCGAAAATAAATCAATTATTGAAGAAAAACTGCAAAAATACCACATGTAACATAAATACAACTTCTGGAATGTTGATTAATGTCCCCCTGGCGGTGGCCTGGCGAACTAGGGGGGGGGTCACAGCTTCCATGGTAAACACTTTAAATATTATGAGTGTCTCTCACCCACAATGGAGAGGCCTACACTATTTTCTCTCACCACCGCTGTCTACACCTACACTATGGTTACTCACACGAGCCAGAAGCACCGGACATGGAGTAGAAAAATTGTCCTCGTTGCAGATGGTGACGTCATCGTGTGGGTAGCAACGGACCCTGGTGTTATGGTGAAGTAATGGTGAGGTGATGGTGATAGTAAAAGAGATGGTGAAGTTCTTGGGAAGGCCACAGTGAGGTAACGATGAGAATGGTGATATTATGGTGAAATGATGGTGAGGTGACTGGAGGAACTATTCACTAGAGGACCGATGCTGGTGAAGGGTTACTGGTGCACCACTGAAGTATGAATGAAGAAGTAATGATAAAAAAGATAGCTAAAAGGAATGATGGTGAGATATAAGAGAAGAGGTGATGGTGAGTTTTAATGGTGATGGTGAGCGTAATGGTCCGGGTTTACAAGCTTTTACATATACGTGAACGCTTTAAGATTATAACACACACACACACACACACACACCATTTTTATCCTTCATATCCCGAGAAAATTTACTCAACTAAAATAAATAACTATGACCTGGAACCTGGACCACTATGTTATGCTGTAAAAATAAACTCCTAACTAGACCCCCCACAAGGTACTGTAGTGGACTTCTCCCCTACAACTGCCTACAACTGCGTAGCAGCTCACCACCTGCTTTCGCATTCCAATGTGCCGCCTTCCCTAGCAACCAACCAGATGTTACCGTATCTTAGCAACGAAACTATTCACCGGCTACTTCTCGGGTTTTCCCACCATGACTCATAGCGGCTGCTGCGAGGTATATAAGCTCTGTCTCTCCATTGAGATTCAGAGGCTGATTGGACACGGGAGGAGACTGACGTTCTTGCGGGAACAGTACTCTGTAACGGTTTTTCTTCGCCATTGACCGCTGCATCTTGTGCGATTGCACTTGCACTTGTTCTTGCTATTCATAGCATTGTAACATTTCATCATTCATCAATTCATTCTAAAAGTGGCTCTGTCACTTACAATTTTTGACACCTCACGAGCGCACAGGATTGACAACCTTAGCATTCCCTCCCCACAGTTAGTGTGAGTGACCCACACAACTGCGAGGGAAGCGCTAACTGTTGTCCTTCCTGACGTGGTAGGAGGGCTTTCTCTCTTACTTCTTTTTTCTAATACTTACCCTGGCCGAGGCACCTGCTGAATTTTCATAATTCAGTATTCGTGCTAGAGCCCCCCCAGTGGTGCGCACCTCACGGAGTGGGATTGTGTGTCTCCAGTGGGGGTCGGGGAAAACCTGGGCCAATCCAGCAGTGACGTCTGTGATCGTGCAGGCACACCACTGTTCGGGGGTCGTCCTTAAGTAAAAGTATTTTTTTTTGCACTGAGGGCCTTGCATAACCTTAGTGCACCAAAACCATACATGTAATTAAACAAGCAAAGCTGTACCCAAGGGGTGGTTCCCAGCCACCCCAACCATGCCCTCTGGGAGGGGAAGCACCAAGCCCCCCTCTGCTCGTCCAGGCAGGGACAGGCAGAGGCGGGAGACCAATCAAGACCCACGACTGCCACGACCAACGACAAACCCAGACAATGTAACGGCTACTGACCAAACTACTCAACAAAGACGAAACATACAAGTATCAACTGAGAAGGCCCGAGTAATCCACTTTCGGACTATTGACACGTCTACCTCGTTTGACAAAATTAATGGATTCATCATACAGAAGGCCATTAAGGATCAGATAGGGGACGTGGAGAAAGTCCGAAAGACAAGAAAAGGCGAACTCCAAGTTACTGTTAAAGACGCTCAGCAAATGAGGGACGCCTTGAATCTTAAAACTTTTCATACAACAAAAGTGGAACCATATATCCCAGCATTTCTCAACACCTGTAAGGTTGTAGTTAACAGCTACGAATTTCAGGGGATGACTAATGACGAAATTAAGTACCACATGAAAGATCAAGGAGTCGTCGATGCTTACGTATTTAATAGGAAGACCACAGACGGTGAACGTAAACGATCAACTACAGCAGTACTCACTTTTGACGGACTTGTTAGGCCCACTCATGTCTTGGTAGGATATGAGAGGGTCCAGACCAAAACATACATTTCATTCCCAATGCGTTGTTTTAACTGCCAAAGGTTTGGACACACTGGTAAGGCCTGCCGTAACACCCAGGTATGCTCCAAATGTGCTCAGACCGGACACAGGGACGATGACTGTACACAGACGGAGGAAAAATGCTACCACTGTTCCGGTCAGCATGCTGCCTCAGACAGGAAGTGCCCTTCCTACCTGAGGGAGTATGAGATCAGTAAGGTGAGAGCAGAGAAAAATTTGGACTACAAGGAGGCTAAGATGCAGGTGGAGTTGTCCTTGCAGACACCAACACCTGGAATGTCCTTTGCATCCGCTGTATCCAAAAATACCTCACCTCCCAAAATGTGCACCACTGGAACGCAGACTGAGACCAAGACCATCGCAACACAGACTGACCCCACAATCACCGGTTATTCAACCACAGACGCCAAAGACGAGAACACTAATACAACTATGACCAATAACGAGACCCAAACTAACAAGTTATACCTGACCCCAAAACCCCAACAGACTCACGACCCTATCTACCCCAACGTAAGGAGGAGATCGTATTCACTAGAATGCATGATGAAAAAATCAACACCACAACCATTCATTCGCCTTTTTGAAAGGCACCCGGGGCAGGGAGCCCCTGCCGAGCAGAGTACTGGCTCTTTGGAGCCGGGAGACTGCTCATCTGATGAGGGGGATCCTTCCAAGGACCCTCTTTCCCCCCCATATACAAGAGGAAAGAAAAATAAAGCCCAAAACGCTGACCATATCAACTCTCAGACTTAAAATTCAGTATCATACAGTGGAATTGCAGAGGTGCTAGGAATAAAAACGCTCAATTTCATTTACTAATGTCATTATTCCGGCCGGACGTTTTTTGCCTACAAGAGACGCTACTTGCGGGTCACGACGACCCACCTGTATTCGACAACTACACGTCCTACAGGGGAGACAACCTAAGGGGGGTAGCCCTATACATTCGGAGTTCATTCGCCCAGCAAAGAGTCAGTCTGAACGTGAACCTGCAGGCTGTGGCGTGCAGAGTTAAGATTCGGACTGGCTATGTTGCCATCTGTTCACTATACTGTCCTCCGGGCGGGCTCATCGACGATGGTGAGCTTGAGGAGCTATTTAACCAACTGCCAGGAAAGAAAATGATCCTCGGCGACCTCAATGCTCGCCATTTGCGGTGGGGCAGTGTCCGGAGTGATGGGAGGGGAGAGCAGGTGGCTGCAGCTATCCTCAACTCCAACCTGTCTCTTCTGAATGACGGTAGCGCGACTCGAGTGGACGAACGATTTGGCACAGCGTCAGCTATAGATCTTTCTATAGTTGATGCTGCCTTGCTATTAGATTGTAAATTTTCTACATACGACGACTCTCTGGGTAGCGACCATTTTCCGATCTGCATTTCCTATGAGTGTGGCGCCCCAACGGCTACTCCCGAGGTGCGCTACAACCTTGGGAAGGCAGACTGGAGGGCCTACTCAGGAGCCGTTCGTATAGACACCATTGGACAAGACATCAACACCAAAATTACACACATACAACAAGCTATAATACACGCAGCAGACTTAACAATTCCTAAGACTTCTGCAAAAACCCACAGGCCTGGAGTTCCATGGTGGACACCAGACTGCCGACGAGTGGTCTGTGAGCGAAATAGGCTATGTCGTTTATTCAATAGAATTCCATCACTTGTAAGCTTAATTGAATATAAAAAAGCTAGAGCCAAGGCTAGGAGGGTTCTCAGGGAGTGTAAGAGAGAGTCTTGGCGGGCGTTCGTCTCCACTATTAACAAGGATACCCCTTCCTCTGAGGTATGGTCGGCTATAAACCGGGTCAGATCCAAAGGAGGAAGGAGTTTTATCCCACAGGTGAGTAGTGGAGGGCGGATTCTCGACGAACCCCAGGCCATTGCCAACACCCTAGGCCAGAAGTTTGCAGATGCCAGTAGCTCCACCAATCATGATCCACGCTTCGGCGTGTTCCGTGATCGTGCCGAGCTCTTGCATCTCGACTTCGAGAACGGGGACGAACAGGGCTACAATCGAGCATTTTCCCCAGAGGAACTTTCCTTTGCTATAAATAAGGGCAAGGGCTCTACTCCTGGACCTGACGGTATACGATACGAGATGATTAAGCACCTTGACCAGGGAAACCTGGACAAATTGCTAGAAGTGTACAATGAGATCTGGACGTCCAGAACGTTTCCAAACTCATGGCACTTTGCCCATGTCGTACCGATCCCGAAGAGGGACAAATGCCCGAACAACACCAACTCATTCCGTCCGATTTCGCTCACAAACTGTCTGTGTAAGGTCATGGAACGTATGATAAAGCGTAGACTAATGTATTTTTTGGAAAGTAACAACTTATTGAATGATCGACAGTGTGGTTTCCGCCAAGGTAGAAGCACACTAGATCATTTAATAAGTCTTGAAACTGACATCTCAAAAGCTCTTTGCAGTAAAGAAACATTAATTGCAGTATTCTTAGATATAGAAAAAGCTTTCGACATGACATGGCGGACTGGCCTCATGATGAAGCTCCACGCCTTGGGTCTGAGAGGTAATTTGCCAATTTTTATTAGTAATTTTTTGCAAGACAGGACTTTTTCCGTCAAATTAAAAGGTAACGTAAAATCAGACACATTTGTCTTTGAAAATGGAGTTCCACAAGGTAGCGTTTTGGGCCCAATTTTATTCCTTATAATGATTAATGATTTCCTATCACCAGCCCCCAGCTTAAGTGACCTCAAATTCTCCTTGTTTGCTGACGACTGCGCAATCTGGCGCTCCTCTCGAGTTGAGAGGCTATCTGCACAAAGGGTGCAAGCCGGCCTAAAAGCCGCGGAACAGTGGGCAATACAATGGGGATTTAGGTTTTCAGTTGAGAAGACAGTAGGAGTAGTCTTCACTAAGAAACGTAACATTAGTAATCCAGTATTAAAATTAAATGATACTCCTATCAAATTTCAGACTTCAGTTAAATTTCTTGGTGTTCATTTTGACCGGAAATTAACGTGGAAAAACCACATTAACGAACTTGAAAGTAAATGTCTTAAAGTCACAAACATCCTGAAAGTTTTATCAGGTACTACATGGGGAGCCGATAGGAAATCTTTATTAATGGTGTATAAGACCCTGATCAGATCAAAACTTGATTATGGATGCCAGTTGTATGCTTCGGCATGCAACACCACACTCGCAAAGCTAACCAGAATACAGAACCGATGCCTTCGTCTATGTCTGGGTGCTTACAGGTGTACACGTGTAGGTAAACTAGAGGTTGAGGCCCACGTCCCTCCACTTCACATCAGGAGGGACATGTTGACGCTAAGGTACGGGTTGAGTACGGCTAGGAAGCGCGGCACAGACCACCCAGGTTGGTGTGCTGTTGCTAAATTCCGTTTCCTGCAGCTGCGTAGGTCCCCGTCCTCGGTTGTCCGCCTCCAGACCTTGTGCCAGGGTGCTGGTATCCATTTCGAAGACGTTGATAGATACGTTCCACCGTTGTGTCCGCCATGGGAGAACCCCAACTTCCATGTGGAAACATCGTGGCTTCCGGGAGCGAAGAATGACTTTCATCCTGAGCTCCTGAGGCAACTTTTCTATCAATTTCTTGAAGGATTCAGCGCCTATACTCACGTGTACACCGACGGGTCCAAGACTGACGACAACGTCGGAGCCGGTATCTGGAGCAGAGATGGGGAGTGGAGCGCCCGCCTGCCGCGGCATACAACCATATTCTCTGCAGAAATGTTCGCAATAAGTAGAGCCATTGACATTGCAATAACAAGCAATGTCAATGATGTCGCTGTAATTTCAGATTCCATGTCAGCTCTTAAAGCAATTCAAGGTGGTAATACTACCAGCAATGAGATACAGGGCAACATTATTAATAAATTACATGAGTGTGCCAAGAATATTGTGCTGGTGTGGGTGCCTGGGCATTGTAACATTTGGGGCAATGAACAGGCAGACAGATTAGCAAGAGCGACTGTGGGTCTCGGGGAGACAACTAATGTACCCTGGGAGACTCAGTCGTGTCTCTCCTTGGGGAAGACATATACATTTGGAAAGTGGCAACTTGAATGGACTAGGTTGGATCTCCACAACACCTGGAAGCCTAATATAGGAAACTGGCCCTCAGCATATAGAAAGAATAGGAGGGAAGAGGTCGTTCTCGCCAGACTAAGGCTGAATTGTACCTATCCGACCCACCTAGGGGCCTATCTTGACAAATCCTTCCCACCTATCTGTGCCACTTGTAACCTAATTCTCTCCATCAGACATATTCTGACTGAGTGCAGCCAGTACGAACCAGAGCGCCGGCAGCTGGTGATCCTAGCTGCCGAGCAAGGCTTCGTGCTGACTGTACCCAACCTATTGCAAGATAATGTCACCATAAGTGACGCAGTAATAACCTTCCTCAAGGAGACCCATCTTATCGGCATGTTATGATTGACACACGCATGAACTCTTTTTATATCTATTATATGTATGTAACCATGCCTTAAAAAAATAAAAAATAAAAAATAAAAATGAATAAAACAAAAATTAAAACATACAACATGAGAAACACATCACAAACCTTATCATTACATACAACACTCACATTTATCAAGCTAAACTGACACCCACCAACATATATTCAAACAAAAAGACACGGGCTACAAAAGACAAAATAAAAAATATTAAAAAAAAAAAAAATCACAGAGAAACTAGTCACCTGACAAGCCATTTCATCTGGTCTGTCACTAACTCACCATCATATCACTCATGCATACCATAATTCATCCCAAATAAAACAACAAGAAGAAAGAAGTAACCAAAATACCAAGAACAAGAAGAACACAAGAATAACAAGAAAAGAAGAAACAAGAACATCAGATTAGTTGTGGCAAGAAAGAAGACCAAGATTAGAAGAAGAAAGAAGACATCAGCCTCGGCCGAAATAGCCCAATGGCGAAGAGGCCAGTAATCCCCAACATCAGTCAGTCATTGAGATTGAGTCGATCCACTCGCCAGCCAGCCTTCGTTGTGAACGGACGTCTCTCTAGACCCCTCACTGCAAAGCCAGCCAGCCTATCTCTTACCACTGACAAACTGCACTCAATCATCAACCTCATTGCCATTACTTCATACAACAGGGAAGCTCGTTTCAGACAACGCCCTTTCTGTACCTCCCTACTGATCAGGGGTGACTCCCGATCAGAGGCGGCCCAGACTGGGAGATCTGTAACGGTTTTTCTGCAGCGGACTTGGGCCGCGATCCCACTGGTGCACTTGCACCATTGGCTATTTCTCCTTGATCTTCCTTCTTTTTCGCTCTGGCCTGGGGACCTGCACCCTAGAGGTGTATTCGTCCTTGGGTCCCCCCTGTAACTGTTCACCTCCACTGTAGGAGATTGTGAACACGAAAGGGGGTAGGAGCAGAACTCCCCCCCCCTCCGCCGAGCCTTCCTGGGAAACCGTGATAGTGCGTGTTCCACCTGGGAAGGGGGTCGCAATCCTGAATCCTTACCCCTCCCCCCAATTAGGTACACTAGCTCACGCCTATAAGTGAGCATTCAGTAACACTAGGGAAGTAGGATCCCCTGACGGGGCTTTCGGGACAGTGTTGCGGGAACCACTCTACGACCACTCAACCAACAAGTGGCGGTGGGGAGTGCTGTAATTCTTGTAACAAACTCTGTCCTGGAATAGGTAGGTCTCAAGTCTGAAATCACGCAAGGGTGGCATGTCCACCACACACCCTCTAGAATGAGGGCATACCGGATACGGATACGCTCCCATGAAGGGGGCGTGACTGACGGAAGAAAAAATGAATTAGCAAGACTCCTTACTACAACACTACTGATCAAAATTTCAAACCTTATCACGACCAAGGACTCCTTCATCGCCCTGTGCCTGACTGAGAATGATGTTGACCAACTCTTATCGAACGACAGCACAAGGAAACTGAAATCCGCGAAATTCGAAGTTGCAATCCCTCCTCAACTCCGAGCGAGGAAGTCAATCGTGATCAAAAAATTAGATAAAGCAATCACTGAAGAATCTAGCGAACAGGAATTGGCATCTGATATAGAAGACAAAAATGAATGGGCCAAGGTGGAGGAAGTTATCAAGCTGCCCAAACTGCCATCCATGCTGAAAATACGGTTCACTGAAATAGCCATGGCCCAAAAAGCAATCCAGAAGGGACTGTGTCTCTCCTACTACCACGTCAGCAGCAGCCAGGTGGAGCAGGAGGAATTCTTCCCCATAACTCCATGCTGGAATTACTACCAATATTCACACATGGCAACAGACTGCCCTAACAAGGACACCAAGCACTGCTCAGAATGCGGGAATAAGGGGCACACCTTCAGAGAGTGCAAACACAAAGACAACCCCAAATGCCTAAACTGCGAAGGGGATCACAGAACACTGGCTACTCGCTGCCCCATACGAAAAGCGATAGTCAATCAAAAGAAGGAGAAGGAGAGGGAGAAGACACAGGAACAGCAAAACAAGACATACTCAGCTGTAACCAAACTAACCAGAGAAACGACAAAGATCCTCGAAAAAGTCGCCACACCACCCCCCGCAAACCAACCTATTGTGCTTCAGCTTGGAAATAATCTCTCTGTAAAAATAATGACATCCATAATCCACGCCCACATCATGAATATAGCCAGACCTGGAACTTTCGCCAAGGCAGCAAGAGACATGTTCGCCGCCAACAACCTGCCAGATATGGAATTCCCAAATGATGTGCCTTCCTCTGAAATCTTCAACTTCATTTACAAATCAGAGAGCACCGAAATCCAAATACCAACAACTCACGAACCATCAACTCACGAACCATCAACACAAGAACAGACTACCTCAGACATACAACCCGAGCCAGCAAGCGAGGAAGAATCAATGGAAGACTCAAGCGAAGATGAAACCACCACAATAACAGAACAAGCCGCCAGAGTCAACACCCCAAAAAAGAACCAAACAGGAACTAAGGCACCACCTGCTACGGAGAACAAAGACCTAGGGCATGAAACTGGTATCCGATTTTACTCCACTACAGCTCCTCCCATAGTCTCAACAGAAAGACTATTGGCAGAAATAAGGCAAGGCAAGATCAAATACACATACTCAGACAAAAACCTAGATGACACACATATTGAAACACTAATCAAGAAGGGAAGAATCCTCACAAAACACAACAGAATAGAAAGAGTTGATCAGTCAACATATAAAAAGATCCGCTTGGGCCTGGACAGGAGGCTGTCAGGGGAGAACCGGTCAGCAAAAATGGCGCAAACCAGCTCTAGACCCCAGCCTTCATAATAAATAAGCTAAAAATAATCCAACATAATGTCTTAGCATGGATCCCACAAAGAGCAAGCGAATTATACAACACATACCGTAACATAGACCCAGATATTATTCTCATCAATTCGCATGGTAAGAAAAACTCAGAAAAAATAAAACTATTTAACTACACAGTATACCAAAAAAACAACCAAGACACACCACATGATGGAATAGCCATAGCCATCAAACGAAACATACAACACAAGATACACGACTCATTTCAAGAAAACTTTCTGGCGATCGAAATTAACTGCCCAACAGGACCTATCATAATCGGCACCTGTTACCTCCCTCCGAGAAGACCCATATTCCCACTAGCAGACATGCTCAAACTCCTGAGAAGAAACATACCAGCATATTTCTTGGGTGATTTAAATGCTCGACATCGCGTCTTGGGACACCAGGACAACAACGCCGTGGGCAAGATTTTAAACACATTGCTGAGTCATGGCAACGCAATACACCTCGGCCCGGAATTCCCCACATACATCAGTGCAGGTAAAATCGGACATCCAGACATAGTACTAACAAACCAGCATCACCATCTTAACCTGCAAATGGAACCCGGCCCAATAACCACCAGTGACCATCTCCCTATCGTAGCCACACTCTCCACGTCGCCAATTCAGATCCCTGCCAGGACGAGATACAGCTACAGCCGATCCAACTGGGAGGAATTCCAAAATGAGTTAAGCAACCACCAAATAACCCGGCTAAACAACAAACACACCTCCCAAATAGACAGCACACTGGAGACATGGTACGGAAACGTGATCCAAGCAATGGAACACCACATACCCACGACCACTCACCGCACATTACCACACCCCCAATACACACATCAATCAAGAATTTTACAGACACAGTTTAGTAACTTATTCAAATTAATCCTAGAACATGGATGGACGCCAGAATACAGAATACAATATTACACCATACACGATCAACTAAGAAACATGTCCAAAGAAGCATACGTGAACAACTGGGAGAAATTAATAACAGACACAGAAGCAACTTACCACGACCCGAAAAAATTCTGGCGAAAAATTAAAAACCTAATGGGAATCTCAAGCAACGAGTCAAACTACATTTTAAATAGCAACCAAATCAAATTAACTGAGCCCAAAGAACAAGAACCTGAATTCAGAAAATACTGGAGCAAAATTTTTCAAATAAGCCAAGAAGACAACCTGAACTTCTGTATGAATACCGAGCAACAAGTAACCAATCACATGACACACACAACCCACATCTGGCACCCAAGTCCCAGCATAGACACACACGCTTTGGACGATCTTTCCACACCGATTCAACCAATCACCGCAGAGGATATTCAGAAAACAATAATCAGTTTCAAGAATAAGGCCCCGGGCATCAGTAAAATTAACAAACCCATACTCCAGCATCTACCAATCAACATGATACACCAACTCAGTCACATTTTTAATGCAGCACTTGCCTCTGGCTACTTCCCAAGAAAATTTAAAACAGCAATCATCAGACTTATATCAAAACCAGGCAAATCCCCAACCCAAGTAGCAAACTACAGACCAATCTCTCTCCTAGAAATACCGGGAAAAATCCTAGAAAAAATAATTAACCGCCGACTGAGAACACACCTCGAATTTGAGGAGAAATACAACCCCAGACAGCATGGATTTAGAAAACATAGAGGAGCCCATACAGCCTTAGCCCTAATTTACGAAAACATAGCAAACGCGATGCACAACAACGAGCAATGTAACGTAGTACTAAGGGACGTAGCTAAAGCATTCGACAAGGTCTGGCACCTAGGACTCAAATACAAAATTACCACCCAAGAACTTCCCAACAACTTTACTTCCTTTCTTTGCAACTTCCTCGACAATAGAGAGGCCAAAATTATCATAGGTAACCACACAGGCCCAAGCTTCAAATTATACAGCAGAGTACCACAGGGAAGCAACCTCTCGCCAACACTCTACACAATATATACGGCGGACATGCCACCTCCTGTACACGGAGAATATGTAGCCTATGCTAATGACGTCACACAAATCATCCGACATCCAGGCAAGGGCAAACAGATGATGGCAAGGATAACAACCCACGCCATCGAGCAAATCAACGAATATGAAAAAAAATGGAAAATTCAAACCAATACACAGAAACTAATGATAATACATATTGCCAGAAAAAACCCTACACCAATCACAGTCAACAACGTACCTATACAATACTCCAACCAAGGTAAAATTCTGGGACTCACAATAACAAGAACAGGCATAGCAAAACACGTAAAACAACGCAAACAGACTGCCCAATCACAACTCACGAAACTAAGACGATTCAGCAAAATGGACACCAAGATTCAACTACACCTATACAAAGCACTTATCCGCCC
>NW_024755772.1:0-16011 GCF_018991925.1 Homarus americanus
CCACCCAGTGACCTACCACCACCCAGTGACATACCACCACCCAGTGACCTACCACCACCCAGTGACCACAGAGCATTCCAGTGACCTACCAACATCAAGTGACCTACTACCGCGCTCTGGACTACCACCATCTATATTAACCCAGCCTCCACTCCACATTGACCGACCACCACCTACTGACGTACCAACAATCAGTGACCTACCACCACCCAGTCACCTACCACCACCCAGTGACTCACCATCACCTAGTGACAGACCACCACCCAGTGACATACCACCACCTGGTGACCTACCACCCAGTGACCCACGCCACCCAGTGACCCACCACCACCCAGTGACTCCACCATCACCCAGTGCGACAGACCACCACCCAGTGACATACCACCACCCAGTGACCTACCACCATCCAGAAAGTGACCAAACACCACCAGTGACCTACGAGCACCCAAAGACCCACCAAACATCAAAATGACCTAATACCACGCTCTGACCTACCACCATCTATTAACCCAGCTCCACCATTGACCGACCACCACACTCCACTGACGTACCAACAATCAGTGACCTACCACCACCCAGTCACCTACCAACACCCAGTGACATACCACCACCACTGACCTACCACCACCCAGTGTCTTACCACCACCCAGTGACCTACCAACACCCAGTGACCAACCACCACCCAGCATCTAGGAGCACCCAGTGACCCACCACAATCTAGTGACATACCAACACCCAGGCTCACCAACACCCAGTGACATACCACCACCCAGTGACATACCAATTACCCAATGACATACCACTGCCCAGTGACATACCACCACCCAGTGACCTACCACCACCCAGTGACCTACAACCACCTAATACTGACCACTTGCCAACAATCAGTGACCTACCACCACCGAATGTCCTTCCACCACCCAGTGACATACCACCACCCAGTGACATACCACAACCCAGTGACATACCACCACCCAGTGACCTACCACCACCCAGTGACCTACAACCACCTACTACTGACCTACCAACAATCAGTGACCTACCACCACCGAATTCTTTCCACCACCCAAAGGACATACCACCACCTAGTGACATATCACCACCTAGCATCCTACCACCACCCAGTGACCTACAACCACCTACTGACCCAGGCTCAACAACCAGTGACCCACCACCACCGAATGTCCTTTCCACCACCCAGTGACATACCACCACCCAGTGACCTACAAACACCTAATACGACCTACCAACAATCAGTGACCTACCACCACCGAATGTCCTTCCACCACCCAGTGACATACCACCACCCAGTGACATACCACCACCCAGTAACATACCATCACCCAGTGACTCTACCACCACCCAGGACCTACCACCACCGATTGATCTCCAGCACCCA
The DNA here is from genome assembly GCF_018991925.1 of Homarus americanus. Classification (NCBI taxonomy): domain Eukaryota; kingdom Metazoa; phylum Arthropoda; class Malacostraca; order Decapoda; family Nephropidae; genus Homarus; species Homarus americanus. The sequence continues at coordinate 1,400 of NW_024755772.1, forward strand.
GTAACCTACCAGCACCCAGTGATACCACCACCCAGTGGACATAACACCACCCAGTGACTTACCACCACCCAGTGACCTACCAGCACCCAGTGATATACCACCACCCAGTGACATACCACCACCCAGTGACACCACCACCCAGACCTACTACCATCCAGTGACCTACCACCACCTATTGACCCACCAAGAATCAGGTGACCTACCATCACCAAGTGACTTACTACCACCCAGTGACTCTACTAGCACTCCAGTGATATACCACCACCCAGTGACATACCACCACCCAGTGACCTACCACCACCCAGTGACCTACCAACACCCAGTGACCTACCAACACCCAGTGACCTACCACCTCACCCAGTGACATACCAACACCCAGTAAATATACCTCACCACCCAGTGACCTACCACCACCCAGTGACCTACAACCACCTACTGACCTACCAACAATCAGTGACCTACCACCACTGATGTCCTTCCACCACTCCAGTGACATACCACCACCCAGTGACCTACCACCACCCAGACCTACCAACACCCAGTGACATACTCACCATCCAGTGACCTACCACCACCCAGAAAGTGACATACCACCACCAGTGACATACCACCGCCACCCAGAAAGTGACATACCAACACCCAGTGACATACCACCACTCCAGTGACTACCAACACCCAGAAAGTGACCACCATCACCCATAGTGACATACCACCACCCAGTGACCTAAGCAAACCACCCAGTGACCCACCAACACCCAGTGACCTACCAACACCCAGACATACCACCAACACCAGTGACATACCACCACCCAGTGACCTACCACCACCCAGTGACCTACAACCACCTACTGACCTACCAACAATCAGTGACCTACCACCACTGATGTCCTTCCACCACCCAGTGACATACCACACCACCCAGTGACCTACCACCCTTCACCCAGTGACTCTACCAACACCCAGTGATACCACCATCCAGACCTACCACATCACCCAGTGACATACCACCACCCAGTGACCTACCACAACCCAGTGACCTACCACCACCAAGTAACCTTACCACCACCCAGTGACCTACCAACACCCAGTGATCTACCATCACCCAGTGACATACTACCACCCAGTGACCTACCACCACCCAGTGACCTACCAACACCCAGAAAAGTGACCTACCAACACCCAGTACCTACCACCACCCAGTGACATACCAACACCCAGTGACATGCCCACCACCCAGTGACCTACCACCACCCAGTGACCTGCTAAACCACCTACTGACGGCATCAACAATCAGTGACCTACCACCACTGATGTCCTTCCACCACCCAGTGCGACATACCACCACCCAGTGACTCTAACACCACCCAGTGACTCCACCAACACCCAGTGACATACCACCATCCAGTGACCTACACCACCCAGTGACATACCACCACCCAGTGACATGCTACCACCACCCAGTGACATACCAACACCCAGTGACCTACCACACTACCCAGTGACCTACCACCCAGTGACATACCACCACCCAGTGACATACCAACACCCAGTGACCTACCACCACCAGTGACTCATCAACACCCAGTGACATACCACCATCCAGTGACCTATCACCACCCAGTGACATACCACCACCCAGTGACCTACCAACACCCAGTGACCTACCAACACCCAGTGACTCACAACCACCTACTGACCTGCAACAACAATCAGTGACCTACCACCACCCAGTGACATACCACCACCCAGTGACATACCAACACCAAGTGACATACCACCACCCAGTGACCTACAACCACTTACTGACCTACCAACAATCAGTGACCTACCACCACCCAGTGACCTACCAACACCCAGTGACCTACCAACACCCCAGTGACATACCATCCAGTGACTGCACCACCACCCAGTGACATGGCTCACCTGCCCAGTGACATACCACCACCCAGTGACATACCAACACCCAGTGACATACCACCACCCAGTGACCTACCACCACCCAGTGACCTACAACCACCTACTGACTCCACCAACAATCAGTGACCTACCACCACCGAATGTCCTTCCACCACCCAGTGACATACCACCACCCCGTGACATACCACCACCCAGTGATACCACCACCCAGTGACCTATACTACCACCAGTGACCTACCACCACCGATTGATTCACCAAAGCACCCAGTAACCTACCAGCACCCAGTGACATTCCATCACCCAGTGACTCACCACCACCCTCTCTGACCCTACCACCACCCAGTGACATACCACACCATCCAGTGACATACCACCACCCAGTGACATACCACCACCCAGTGACATACACACTACCAAGGACTTTTCACCACCCAGTGACCTTACCAGCACCCAGTGATATACCACCACAGTGACATACCACCACCCAGTGACATACCACCACCCAGTGCGACCTACCATCACCCAGTGACCTACCACCACCAAGTGACCTACCACCACCGGCTGACCCACTCAACAATCAGTGACCTAACACACCACCCAGTGACATACCACCACCCAGTGACATACCACCACACTGTGACCTACCACCACCCAGTGACCTACCACCACCGAGGACCTAACCACCACCTACAGTGACCTACCACCACCCAGTGACATACCACCACCCAGTGACCTTACCAGCACCCAGTGACCTTCCACCACCCAGTGACATACCACCGAATGTGCTTCCACCACCCAGTGACCTACCACCACCTACTAAACCCAGCCCCCACTCATTGGACCTACCAAAAGCTATTGACCAACCAGCAATCAGGGTGACTACCGCCACCCAGTGACCTACCACCACCCAGTGACATCCCACCACCCAGTGACCTACGAGCACCCAGTGACCTACCAACATCAAGTGACCTACTACCACGATCTGACCTACCACCATCTATTAACCCAGCTCCAATCATTGACCGACCACCACTCTACTGACGTACCAACAATCAGTGACCTACCACCACCCAGTGACCCACCAACACCCAGTGACCTACCAACACACAGTGACACCACCATCCAGTGACCTACCACCACCGAATGTCCTCTTCCACCACCCAGTGATGATACCACCACCCAGTGACATAACACCACCACCCAGTGATGATACCACCACCCAGTGACCTACCATCACCTAGTGCCATACCACACCCAGTGACCTACCACAACCCAGTGACCTACCACCACCCAGTGACCTACAACCACCTACTGACCTACCAACAATCAGTGACTCCACACCACCGAACGTCCTTCCACCACCCAGTGACATACCACCACCCAGTGACATACCACCACCCAGTGACATACCACCACCCAGTGACATAACACCACCAAGTGATTCTACCACCACCCAGTGACTCCACTAGCACCCAGTGATATACCACCACCCAGTGACATACCACCACCCAGTGACCTACCACCACCCAGACTCCACCTTCTCATCACCTAGTGACATACCACCACCCAGTGACCTACCACAACCCAGTGACCTACCACCACCCAGAAAGTGACCTACCACCACCCAGTGACCTACCAACACCCAGTGACTCCACCAACACCCAGTGACAAATACCACCCAGTGACCTACCACCACCCAGTGACCTACCACCACCCAGAAAGGACCTACCAACACCCAGTGACCTACCACTACCTGAGTGACATACCAACACCCAGTGACATACCACCACCCAGTGACCCACCACCACCCAGAAAGTGACCTACCACCACCCAGTGACCTACCATCACCTAGTGACATACCACCACCCAGTGACCCACACAACCCAGTGACTCCACACCACCCAGTGACATACTCACCACCCAGTGACCACACCACCCAGTGACCTACCACCACCCAGTGACCTACCAACACCCAGTGACCTACCACTACCCAGGACATACCAACACCCAGTGACATACTCACACCCAGTGACCTACCACACCCAGTGACCTACAAACTACCTACTGACCTACCAACACCCAGACATACCACCATCCAGTGACCTTCCCACCACCCAGTGACATACCACCACCCAGTGACCTACAACCACCTACTGACCTACCAACACCCAGTGACATACCACACCATCCAGTGACCTACCACCACCCAGTGACATACCACTCACCCAGTGACATACCACCACCCAGTGACATACTCAACACCCAGTGACATACCACCAACCAGTGACCTACCACACCACCCAGTGACATACCACCACCCAGTGACATACCACCACCCAGTGACCTACAAACCACCCACGACCTATTAACAATCAGTGACCTACCACCACCCAGTGACCTACCAACACCCAGTGACCTACCACCACCCAGTGACCTACAACCACCTACTGACCTACCACAACAATCAGTGACCTACCACCACCCAGTGACATACCACACCACCCAGTGACATACCAACACTCCAGTGACATATCACCACCCAGTGACCTACCACCACCCAGTGACATACCACCACCCAGTGACATACCACACCATCCAGTGACCAACAACCACCTACTGACCTACCACCACCCAGTGACCTACCAACACCCAGTGACATACCACCACCCAGTGACCCATAAGCAACCACCTACTGACTCCACCAACAATAAGGACCTACCACCACCCAGTGACTCCACCACCACCCAGTGACATACCACCACCCAGTGACATACCACCACCAGTGACCCACAACCACCTACTGACCTACCAACAACCAGAAGTGACCTACCACCACCCAGTGACCTACCAACACCCAGTGACCTACCAACACCCAGTGACATATACCACCATCCAGTGACCTACCACCACCCAGTGACATACCAATACCCAGTGACATACCACCACCCAGTGATATACCAACACCCAGTGACATACCACCACCCAGTGACCTACCACCACCCAGTGACTCCATAACCACCTAATACTGACCTACCAACAATCAGTGACCTACCACCACCGAACAACGTCCTTTTCCACCACCCAGTGACATACCACCACCCCGTGACATACCACCACCCAGTGACATACCACCACCCAGAAGTGATGCAATACCACCACCCAGTGGACTCACCACCACCGATTGATCTACCAGCACCCAGTAACCTACCAGCACCCAGTGACATTCCATCACCCAGTGACCTACAACCACCCAATACTGACCTACCAACAATCAGTGACCTACCACCACCCAGTGACCTACTAACACCAGTGACCTACCACCATCCAGTGACCTACCACCACCCAGTGACATACCACCGCCCAGTGACATACCACCACCCAGTGATATACCAACACCCAGTGACATACCACCACCCAGTGACCTACCACCACCAGTGACTCCATAACCACCGACTGGATCTACCAACAATCATGACCTACCACCACCGAATGTCCTTCCACCACCCAGTGACATACTCACCACCCGTGACATACCACCACCCAGTGAGACATACCACACCACCAGTGACCTACCACCACCCAGTGACCTACCACCACCGGGATTGATCTACTCTGCACTCCAGTAACCTACCAGCACTCAGAAAGACATCTCCATCACCCAGTGACCTACCACCACCTCTCTGACCTACCACCACACCCAGTGACGTACCATCATCCAGTGACATACCACCACCAAGTGACATACCACCACCCAGTGACATAACACCACCAAGTGACTTACCACCACCCAGTGACCTACTTCAGCACCCAGTGATATACCACCACCCAGTGATACCACCACCCAGTGACATACCACCACCCAGTGACCTACCATCACCCAGTGACCTTACCACCACCAAGGACCTACCACCACCTATTGACCCACTAACAATCAGTGACCTACCACCACCCAATGACATACCACCACCCAGACATACCACCACATCAGGACCTACCAACACCCAGTGACCTACCACCACCGAGTGACCTAACCACCACCCAGTGACCTACCACCACCCAGTGACATACCACCACCCAGTGACCTAACAGCACCCCAGTGACCTACCACCACCCAGTGACCTTTCCACCACCCAGAGTGACATACCACCACCGAATGCTTCCACCACCCAGTGACCTACCACCACCCCACTAACCCAGCCCCACTCACTGACCTACCAAAAGCATTGACCAACCAGCAATTAGTGACTCACGCCACCCAGTGACCTACCACCACCCAGTGACATACCACCACCCAGTGACCTACGAGCACCCAGACCTAACAACATCAAGGACCTACTACTACGCTCTGACCTACCACCATCTATTAACCCAGCTCCACTCATTGACTGACCACCACCCACTGGACCTACCAACAATCAGTGACCTACTCCCACCCAGAGACCTACCACCACTCAGTGACCTACCTCCAAACAGTCACCTAACACCACTCCAGAGACCTACCACCACCGAATGTCCTTCCACCACCAGTGACCCACCACCACCCAGTGACCTACCACCACCCAGTGACCAACCACCACCCAGTGACCTACCACACCACCAGTGACATACCACCACCCAGTGACCTACCAATTACCCAGTGATCTACCACCTCCCAGTGACCTAATACCACCACCCAGTGACCTACCACCACCTAGTGACCTACCACCACCCAGTGACCTACCACCACCCAGTGACATATCACCACCCAGTGACCTCACCACCACCCAGTGACTAACCACCACCCAGTGACCTACCACCACCCAGTGACATACCACCACCGTGACATACCACCACCCAGCGACCTAACACCACCTAGAAAGACCTACCACCACTCCAGGACTCACCACCACCCAGTGACATACCACCACCCAGTGACCTACCACCACCCAGTGACCTACAACCACCTACTGACCTACCAACAATCAGTGACCTACCACCACCGAATGTCTTTCCACCACCCAGTGACATACCACCACCCAGTGACATACCACCACCGAATGTGCTTCCACCACCCAGTGACCTACCACCACCTACTAACCCAGCCCCACTCATTGACCTACCAAAACCTACTGACCAACCAACAATCAGTGACCTACCACCACCAAGTGACCTACCACCACCGAATGTCCTTCCACCACCCAGTGACCTACCACCACCCTGTGACCTACCACCACCCAGTGACTTGCCACCACCTACTGACCTACCAACAATCAGTGACATACCACCACCCAGTGACTTATCACCACCCATTGACCTACCACCATCCAGTGACATACCAAAACCCAGTGACATACCACCACCCAGTGACATACCACCACCCAGTGACCCAATACCACCCAGTGACTTCATCACTGACCCATCAACAATCAGTGACCTACCACCACCCAGCGATATACCACCACCGAATGTCCTTCCACCACCCAGTGACATACCACCACCCAGTGACCTACCACACCTAGTGACCTACCACCACATTGGTAGTGACATTGATCACCCAGTGGCATACCACCCCCAGTGACACACCACACCACCCAGTGACCTACCACCACCCAGTGACCTACCACCACTCAGCGACATAGCACCACCCAGTGGCATACCACCACCCAGTGACCTACGAGCACCCAGTGACCTACCAGCACCCAGTGACCTACCACCACCCTGTGACCTACCACCACCCAGTTACCTACCAACATCCAGTGACATACCACCACCGAATGTCGTTCCACAACCCAGTGACCTACCTTCACCCAGTGACCCACCACCACCTAGTGACCTTACCACCACCCAGTGACCTACCACCACCCAGTGACCTAGCACCACCCAGTGACATACCACCACCCAGTGACCTACCACCACTCAGCGACATAGCACCACCCAGTGACATACCACCACCCAGTGACCTGCACCAGTGACCTACCACACCAGTGACCTACCACCACCCTGGACCTACCACCACCCAGTAACCTACCAACATCCAGTGACATACCACCACCGAATGTCGTTCCACCACCCAGTGACCTACCTTCACCCAGTGACCTACCACCACCTAGTGTGACCTACCACCACCCAGTGACCTACCACCACCCAGTTGCACCACCCAGTGACCACCACCCATTGATCTACCAGCACCAGTGACATACCACCAGCCAGTGACCTACCACCACCCAGTGACTTACCACCATCCAGTGACCTACCACCACCCTGTCACCTACCACCACCCAGTGTACCACCACCACCTACCACCACCCAGTGACATACCACTACCCAGTGACATACCAGCAGCCAGTGACCTACCAGCACCCAGCTACCACCACCCCAGGACCTACCACCACCCAGTGACCTACCACCACCTGTGACCTATCACCACCCAGTGACCTACCACCACCCTGTGACCTACTAGCACCCAGTGACCTACCACCATCCAGCTACCACCACCCTGTGACCTACCACCACCCAGTGACCTACCACCACCCTGTAACCTACCAGCACCAGTGACTTACCACCACCCAGACCTACCACCACCCAGTGGCATACCACCACCCCGACCTACCACCACCCAGTGACCTACCACCACCCAGTGATATACCACCACGCAGTGACCTACCACCCAGTGATACCACCACCCAGTGACCTACCACCACCCAGTGACTTACCACCATCCAGTGACCTACCACCACCCAGTGACCCACCACCCAGTGACTTACCATCACTCAGTAACCTACCACCACTCAGTGACCTACCACCTTCCAGTGACCTACCACCACCTACTGACCAACCCAATCAGTGACCTACCACCACCAAGTGACCTACCACCACCCTGTGACCTACCACCACCCAGTGACATACCACCACAGAATGTCCTTCCACCACCCAGTGACTTACCACCACTCATTGATCTACCACCACCCAGTGACCTACCTGCACCCATTGACCTACCACCACCCAGTGACCTACCTGCACCCATTGACCTACCACCATCCAGTGACATACCACCACCCAGTGACCTACCACCACCCAGTGACATACCACCACCGAATGTCCTTCCACCACTCATTGACCTACCACCACCTACTGACCTACCAACACTCATTAACCTACCACCACCTAGTGGCCTTCCACCACCTACCACCAAGCACTCACCTAATCGTAGAATGTCTATATCAGGACAGTCACAGTTGTCTCAGGTATTTAGAACGATTTTCTCTTGACTGGAAATGTATGAAACACATCCAACTGGTTGTCTTATGTTGAAGCACCAAACAGAGAGAGAGAGAGAGAGAAAGAGAGAAAGTTAGTGTGTGTGTGTGTGTGTGTGTGTGCACAGGGTGGTGTAATGAATCTTGCTTGGTAGCATCATGTTAGCGTTGAGGTGCAAGTACTGCTTGCTCCCTCTCGATTTCAGTTACCGCCGCTGGCTAATCCTCGTGGTGAAAGGGAAGCAACTTGCATAACTCTTCCCCTGCCAGTACACAGCCTCTTCACCATCAAGACTCATGTTGTGCCTCTTCGTGGCAACACACGATAACTGGGTGCTTCGTGGGTCCAGACTAGACCAGCAAGGGATCTCGGAGCAGCAATGGGCCCCAGAGGGACAGTACATAGGCCCACTGGCATGTGAACACATCCTGGTACCTACCAACCACTGCGCCACTGCCTTGCGGATTAACCTTGGAAGGTATAAGGTTACGGGAGTAAACCCCTGAACGAATAATCGGCTGTGGAGCCAAGCATCAGGTAAACATGCTTACAGAGTCCAACAAGGCCACAGCGGTGGTATAGGCCCAAGAGACGACCACCTTGTGAACCCAACGACTACACCGGCGGACGAAGGCAATGCATGATGGGCAGGCTACTAAGGCGAAACCCAACAAACTGGACTATCGATAGTCCATTGCAACTGTCCCTCTCCCCAGTCGTTGCAATTCTTGCACCAATGAATCATGAAAAGGGGGGCCAAGATGTGTGGTTACAGCCTGCGCTCCTGTCTCACCACATAAATCAACTCACGCACAGCCATCAACCAGCTCATCATACTTGACATCATCATCATCAAAACCTTTATAGCCCCATAAGTCTTATGGCGACAGAAAAGTGGCGACGGGGACAGGCAGAGATGACTACCAGGAGTCTCTAGTCACAACTCTGAACATGGGCAGCATAGATAAGGTGGTCGTTTATGCGCTGGGTCTAGGCATAGGGAGGGGCTAGAAAAGGTGCCCTAAATATAGTCTGCCTAAAAAGCCAGCCTGATTGGGCAACTACACCTAGTAAGGTCAACCTTATGCAGTCGAAACACAATCATAATCACTAATCAAAACAAAAAACAAGCAATAAAAACTCTCACGGCCGCTGCATGGAATGACAGGACCCTTCTAGCAGCCATTAGTGAGTCCCGGCTCCCAGACGAGGGTCGACTCACTGAACGGGGGTCTGGCTATACCTTCTTCTGGAAGGATAAGCCTGCTGTGGAGAGAAACTTCATTTATGGAGTTGGCTTTGCCCTCCGCCAATGCATCCTACATATGCTAACTGAAATGCTTGTAGGGATCAATGAGCGCCTCATCACGCCCAGAGTCTGAATCACACACGTCATGCCTTCTTCATCAGTGCATACACTCCAACACTGGATGCAGAGGATGACATGAAGGAGTCCTTTTATGCTGACCTTGAAAGAGTGCTAACCTCTATCCCCAGAGAAGATGAGGTTGTGATCCTAGGTGACTTCAATGCCAGAGTTAGCGCGATGCTGAAATTTGGCAGGGAATCATAAGGAGAAATGGACTAGGCAAGTATAATCCCAGTGGCCTATTCCTCCTCAGCAAGTGGGCAGCACACACCTTCATTATCACCACTACCTTGTTTAGACAGGCTGCCAAGTTCAATGGTTCGTGGTAACACCCACGATCCAAACATTAACATCTCATTGACTACATCATTGTCAGGGAAAGAGATCGCCGAGATGTCCTCTTCACCTGAGCCATGAGTGACTTGGACCATGCGACACTGATGATCGGGTCGTCAGAGACAAGCTCTTACTTCTCTTTGCTCCAAAATAGCAAAGGCAACAAGCTTCCAGAAGTGGTTTTAACACTAAGCGTTTGGAGGATCCAGCGGTAGCACATGCATTCAGAGCAGTTCGAACGTGGGCTGATAAACAACCCAACAACAAACAACCCAAATTTCTGGGCCGAATGAGGTATTCTCGACACTGCCCTCACAAAAAACTGCAGAGAGACCCTCGGCCAGATCGAAAGAATACACCAGGGCTGGTTTGATGAAAATGATGCGGGAATCAATGTACTTGTTGATGATAAACATGCTGCTTTAACTGAGGGGCAGAACAACCCTAAGTCTCGAACCAAAGCTGAAACCTTCCACAAGAAGAAAACGGCGGCCTAGCTCATACTTCACAATCTAGAGAACAAGTGGTTTTAAAATAAAGTATTTGAAACGCATAAACTTGTAGATCAACAGAAGATGCGTGAATTTTTCAATTCTACTAAAATATTTTGTGCGTTAATCACTCATGGCGCAGCCCCCTCTGCTCATCCAACATTAACTCCCTAATTAAATACGAAAAAAAGCATCCTTCAGCGCTGGAGAAAGCACTACTATTCGCTGCTCAACCGAAACACCGATGTGGATGTCCTGACTACCCAGCAGATCCCTCAGCATCCAGAGCTGAGCCACCTCAGCTCTCCTCCATCCCTGGATGAGATAGCTACTGACATCAAATAGGTGAAGAATGCAATGCGTAAGGGCATGATGGAATCCGAGCTGAGGTGTGTAAAGCAGGAGGACTTTTGCTTGCCAGCCATCTCCACTCTCTCCTGGAGAATATATGGGAAAAGGAGGAAATACCCCAAGCTCGTAAAGACGCCTCCATCGTCAATGTTTATAAGAACAAGGGAGACCAGTCAGATTGTGGCAACTACCAAGGGATCTCGCTTCTGTCTGTAGCTGGCAAGATTATCACCAGTCCTCCTAAAGAGAATTCTTCCTGAGGTGGAAAACATCCTCCCAGAATCTCAATGTGGCTTTAAACCATCACGTGGCACCACTGACATGATCTTTGCTGCCTGCCAGATACATGAAATGGGTAGAAAACAATGTCGTGACCTGTACATGGCCCTCATCGACCTAACTAAGGCTTTTGACTCAGTCAACAGGGAAGCCCTCTGGGTGGACCCTCAGCCGTTTTGGCTGCCCACCAAAATTCATCGCCATTGTGAGGCAACTCCACACTGGCATAAACGGCAGTGTCCTGCACAATGGCTCCCAATCTGAGTTCTTCCCCATCCAAACGGGGGTAAAACAAGGATGTGTACTGGCACCATCTCTCTTTTCCATTTTCTTGGCAGCCTTCCTTACTCGTGCCAGTGCCAATTTAACAGGCAGGGTGGTCATCCAGCATAAGACGACTCCAAGCAGGAACAAAGGTGTCGGCAGCTTTCATTACTGAACTTCAGTATGAAGACGACCTCATACTGAACGCGACCTAAAGGAGATCCTGAACACCTTCACAGATACGTATGCACACTTCGACCTTGAGGTGAATGTACGTAAGACTCAGATTCTATTTCAGCCTGTCCCTGGTTCAGCCATACCTCAACCATTCACCCAACTTAAAGGTACTACCGTCTCTAATGTTACTCACTTTCAGTATCTCGGTTCCCACCTGTCCACCACCGTAGACATCGATGAAGAGTTTCAACATAGCTTCAGATGAGAATCTCAAGCATTTGGCAGACTACGTACCCGTGTCTTCAGCTGTAGGGAGCTTAAATTACCTACAAAGTTGTACATATATCGAGAATGTAGTCCTCCCTACCCTGATATATGGCAGCGAGACATGGGTCACATACACAAGGCACCTCAAGTCAATTGAAAACTTTCACGAACGTAGTTTACGTTCCATCCTCTGAGTTCGCCGGGAAGGCAAGAGAAAAAATGCCAGTACTCTCGCTGACACTAACTGTAGGAGCATCGAGGCTACCATTATCCATGAACAACTACGTTGGACTGGCCATGATACCAGCATGGACGACAGTAGACTGCCAAAGAAGCTACTTTACTGTGACCTAGCGAATAGCAAACGTAATCCTCCTGGGCAACTGAAAAGGTATAAAGATAGTCTTGAGACAAACCTGAGAAAGTGTCAAATCGACCCCATCAAATGGGAGACGATTACTCCACACCGTAACGCTTTGTCGAGCACCACACAAGAAGGTGTCATTACTTTTGAGTTAGCCCGACTGCATACCGTGGCAGACAAGCGCCAACGCCAGAAAGACACTGTCGCCGCCCCTGTCGCACTAGATGTAGCCCTCCACATGTGCAACATCTGTGGACGATCTGCTGATACCCGTATTAGCCTCTTTAGTCACCTCAGAACTCACCAACCTAGGTGATATCCTTAATAACTCACATCATTTTATCATAAGTGGATGATCGTCATACTCGATTCCGAGTGACAGCAAAGTAGTAATAGTAGTAGTAGTAGTAATAGTGTGTGTGTGTGTGTGTGTGTGTGTGTGTGTGTGTGTGTGTGTGTGTGTATGTGCATGTGTGTGTGTGAGACATAACATCTAGTTTATTTAGCAGCGACAAGTTTCAGTGCAGTCTGTCTCTATCATCAGAAATATAAAACCATACATGGCATAGAAATTCAGGTGTGAATCAGAAATGGAATCAGTGCAAGACATGATGCCAGTAAACAAAACAAAATAATCCTAACATAGAGACTCAACTGTATGGTACCAACAAAGCAAAAAAACAGAAACAACCCGCCACAGTAGGATATGTTACCGCCACAGTACTCTAGACGAGAGAGAGAAAGAGAAGGATAGAGAGAGAGAGAGAAAGGAGAGAGACAGAGTGCTGACAACGAACTTTGCTGAGGTGTTAAATGTGAAACAGATGGCCCTCTCCTCGGGGACTAACTCGCTCCCTGTGGGGTTCAGAAGATAGTCTCTAGCCGTCCAGTGAGCTAACAAGTCAGGGAGCTAATAAGTCCTACATTTGACCCAAAACACGTAAGTTTTTATATGGTTTAACACCCTACTCTACTCAAATATATAATATATAGTTGTTAATAGTGAAGGAACATACGAATGAATTAATCATCTCATGTCTAACATACGAAATTTGTACTCTGTAGGTTTTGACCGAATTAAGAATAATAGCGTCCTACGTGCAAGGGTCTCATTATCCCACAGTCGCTCATTGGGCGGTTACACCAGGATTTACCAATATACACTACAGTCCCTTACAGCAGTGGCTTGGGTAATTATAAACTACTTATACCTTTAAGTCCTTAGGAATAACAATTTTAAACCTAAAGCAACTGCCAATAGTGTGACTGGGCTAAGAGTGAAGCAGCTGCGTGAGTGAGGCTACTTCATGAATAAAGCAGCTTCATTCATGAGGCAGCTTCAGGAGGGAGGCTGCTTCATGAGTGAGGTAGATTGATCAATAAAACAGCTTCATCGGTAAGACAACGTCATGTAAGACAGCTTCAACAGTAAGACAGCTTCATCAGTAAGACAGCATCAACAGTAAGACAGCTTCATCAGTAAGACAGCATCATCAGTAAGACAGCTATCAGTAAGACAGCATCATCAGTAAGACAGCTTCATCAGTAAGAGCATCATCAG
>NW_024755773.1:0-10998 GCF_018991925.1 Homarus americanus
ATATAACAAAGCCCCCTGCTGGAGTATAAGGAAGTCCTCTGATCGAGTATAACAAAGTCTCCTGATCGAGTATTACAAAGGCCCCTCATCGAGTCCAAAATAGGCCCCTAATCGAGTATAACAAAGTCCCCTGATCGAGTATAACAAAGTCTCCTAATCGAGTATAACAAAGTCCCCTGGTCGAGTATAACAAAGTCCCATGATCGAGTATAACATATCCCCTGATCGACTATTACAAAGTCTCCTGGCCCAGTATAACAAAGTCCCTAGATCGAGAGTAACAAAGTCCCTGATCGATTATAACAAAGTCCCCAGGTCGAGTATAACAAAGGCCCTGATCGAATGAGACAAAGTCCCCTGATCGAGTATAACAAAGTCCCCTGATCGAGTATAACAAAGCCCCGTGGACGAGTATAACAAAGACCCCTGATCGAATATAACAAAGTCCCCAGGTCGAGTATAACAAAGGCCCTGATCGTCTGAGACAAAGTCCCCTGATCGAGTATAACAAAGTCCCCTGATCGAGTATAACAAAGCCCCGTGGACGAGTAACAAAAGACCCTGATCGTGTATAACGGTCCCCATGATCAAGTCTAACATATCCCTGATCAGATATAACCGAGTCCCTGGTGGAGTATAACAGTCTGCCTGATCGAGTATCACCGAGCCCTAATCAGGTATAACGAGTCTCCTAATCCCGAGGTATAACCAAAAGGCCCTGGTCGAGTGCCAACAAGATCCCCTGATCGGAATATAACCAAGTCCATATCAAGTATAGCAAGTCCCTGATCGAAACAAAAGTATGTCCCTGATTTGGTCTTAACAAAGTCACTCTGATCGAGAGTATAAAAAGTTCCTGGCCGAGTATAGCAAGTCCCTAGATCGAGCATACCAAGTTCCTGATCCGAGGTATAACAAAAGTCTGATCGGAGTAACCAACAGCATGCCCTAGACAGAGTATAACAATTCCTCTCCGAGTATAACAGAGTCCCTAATCAGAGTATAACAGCCCTGGTCCAGTATAACAAAGTCCCCTGATCAAGCATAACATATCCCCTGATAGAGTATAACAACGTCTCCTGGCCCAGTTTAACAGAGTCCCCAGATCGAGCGTAACAAAGTCCCCTAATCGATTATAACAAAGTCCCCTGGTCGAGTATAACAAAGGGCCCTGATTGAGTAAGACAAAGTCCCCTGATCGAGCATAACAAAGTCCCCTGAACCGAGTATAACAAAGTCCCCTTATCGAGTAAAACATATCCCCTGATCGAGTATAAAAAAGTCCCTGGTGGAGTATAACAAAGTCCCCTGGTCGAGTATAACAAAGTTTTCTAATCGAGTATAACAAAGTCCCCTGGTCGAGTATAGGAAAGGGACTGATCGAGTAAGACAAAGTCCCCTGATCGAGTATAACAAAGTCCCCTAATCGAGTATAACAAAGCCCCCTGGAGGAGTATAACAAAGTTCCCTGATCGAATATTACAAAGTCTCATGGCCCAGTATAACAAAGTCCCCTGGTCGAGTATAAAAAAGGCCCTGATCGAGTAAGACAAAATCCCCTGATCGAGTATAACAAAGTCCCCTAATCGAGTATAACAAAGCCGCCTACTCGAGTATAACAAAGTCCCCTGGTCGAGTGTAGCAAAGTCCACTGAAGGAGTATAACAAAGCTTCCTCATCGAGTATAAGAAAGTCCCCTGATCGAGTATAACAAAGCCGCCTAATCAAGTATAACAAAGTCCCCTGTTCGAGTCTAACAAAGTCCCCTAATCGAGTATAACAAAGGTCCCTGGTCGAGTATAACAAAGTTCCCTGATCGAGTGTAACAAAAGTCCTGATAAGAACGCAAAGTCCCTAATCAGGTATAACAAAGTTCCCTGATCGAGTGTAACAAAAGTCCCCTGATCGAGAATAACAAAGTCCCCTAATCGAGTATAAAAATGTCCCCTGGTCCAGTGTAACAAAGTCCCCTGATCGAGTATAAAAAAGTCTCCAAATCAAGTATAACAAAGTCACCTGATCAAGTATAACAAAGGCCCCTCATAGAATATAACAAAGTCCATTGGTCAAATATAGGAAAGTCCACAGATCGAGTATGACAAAGTCCCCTGATCAAGTCCCCTGATCCAGTATAACAAAGTGCCCTGATCGAGTATAACATATTCCCTGATCGAGTATAACAAAGTCCTCTGGTCGAGTATAACAAAGTCCCCTGATCGAGTATAACAAAGTCCCCTGGTATAGTATAACAAAGGCCCCTAATCGAGTATAACAAAGTACCCTGATTGAGTATAAAAAAGTCCCCTGATCGAGTATAACAAAGTACTCTGGTTGAGTATAACAAAGTCCCCTGATCGAGTATAACATATCCCCTGATCGAGTATAATAAAGTCCTCTGGTCGAGTATAAAAAACTCCCCTGATCGCGTATAACAAAGTCCCCTGGTCGTGTATAACAAAGTCCCCTGATCGAGTATAACAAAGGCCCCTCATTGAATATAACAAAGTCCATTGGTCAAGTATAAAAAAGTCCCCTGGTCGAGTATAACAAAGTCCCCTAATCGAATATAACAAAGTCCTCTGGTCGAGTATAAAAAAGTCCCCTGATCGAGTATAACAAAGTCCCTTGCTCGAGTATAACAAAGTCCCCTGATCGAGTATAACAAAGGCCCCTCATCGAGTATAACAAAGTCCATTGGTCAAGTATAAAAAAGTCCCCTGGTCCAGTATAACATATCTCTTGATCGAGTATAACAACGTGTCCTAGCCCAGTTTAAAAAAGTCCCTAGATCGAGCATAACAGAGTTCCCTAATCGATTATAACAAATTCCCCTGGTCGAGTATAAAAAGGGGCCCTGATCGAGTAAGACAAAGTCCCCTCATCGAGCATAAAAAGTCCCCTGATCCTAGTATAACAAAGCCCGCTGGACGAGTATAACAAAGTCCCCTGAACCGAGTATAACAAAGTCCCCTCATCGAGTATAACATATCCCCTGATCGAGTATAAAAAAGTCCCTGGTGGAGTATAACAAAGTCCCCTGGTCGAGTGTAACAAAGTTTACTAATCGAGAATAACAAAGGCCCCTGGTCGAGTATAACAAAGTTTTCTAATCGAGTATAACAAAGGCCCCTGGTCGAGTATAACAAAGTCCTCTAATAAAGTATAACAAAGTCCTTTGATCGAGTATAACAAAGTCCCCTAATCAAGTATAACAAAGTCCCCTGATCGAGTATAACATATCCCCTGATCGAATATATCAAAGTCCTCTGGTCGAGTATAACAAAGTCCCCTGGTGGAGTATCCCTAAGTTCCTGATCGATTATGACAAAGGGCCCCTCATCGAGTATAGTAAAGTCCATTGGTCAAATATAGGAAAGTCCACTGATCGAGTATGACAAAGTCCCCTGATCAAGAATAAAAAAGTCCCCTGAACGAGTATAACAAAGTCACCTGATCGAGTGTAACAAAAGTCCCCTTATCAAGTATAACAAAGTCCCCTGATCGAGTATAAAAATGTCCCGTGGTCCAGTGTAACAAAGTCCTCTGATCGAGTATAAAAAAGTTCCCTGGCCGAGTATAACAAAGTCCCTAGATCGAGCATACCAAAGTTCCCTGATCGAGTATAACAAAGTCCCCTGATCGAGTATAACAAAGCCCCCTAGACGAGTATAACAAAGTTCCCTCATCGAGTATAACAAAGTCCCCTAATCAAGTATAACAAAGCCCCTGGTCCAGTATAACAAAGTCCCCTGATCAAGCATAACATATCCCCTGATAGAGTATAACAACGTCTCCTGGCCCAGTTTAACAAAGTCCCCAGATCGAGCGTAACAAAGTCCCCTAATCGATTATAACAAAGTCCCCTGGTCGAGTATAACAAAGGGCCCTGATTGAGTAAGACAAAGTCCCCTGATCGAGCATAACAAAGTCCCCTGAACCGAATATAACAAAGTCCCCTTATCGAGTAAAACATATCCCCTGATCGAGTATAAAAAAGTCCCTGGTGGAGTATAACAAAGTCCCCTGGTCGAGTATAACAAAGTTTTCTAATCGAGTATAACAAAGTCCCCTGGTCGAGTATAGCAAAGGGACTGATCGAGTAAGACAAAGTCCCCTGATCGAGTATAACAAAGTCCCCTAATCGAGTATAACAAAGCCCCCTGGAGGAGTATAACAAAGTTCCCTGATCGAATATTACAAAGTCTCATGGCCCAGTATAACAAAGTCCCCTGGTCGAGTATAAAAAAGGCCCTGATCGAGTAAGACAAAATCCCCTGATCGAGTATAACAAAGTCCCCTAATCGAGTATAACAAAGCCGCCTACTCGAGTATAACAAAGTCCCCTGGTCGAGTGTAGCAAAGTCCACTGAAGGAGTATAACAAAGCCTCCTCATCGAGTATAAGAAAGTCCCCTGATCGAGTATAACAAAGCCGCCTAATCGAGTATAACAAAGTCCCTGTTCGAGTCTAACAAAGTCCCCTGGTCGAGTATAGCAATGTCCCCTGGTCGAGTATAACTAAGTCCCTTGATCGAGTGTAACAAAAGTCCCCTGATCAAGTATAACAAAACTCCCCTGATCGAGTAAAACAAAGTCCCCTAATCAAGTATAAAAATGTCCCTTGGTCCAGTGTAACAAAGCCCCCTGATCGAGAATAACAATTTCCCCTAATCAAGTATAACAATGTCCCCTGATCAAGTATAACAAAGGCCCCTCATAGAGTATAACAAAGTCCATTGGTCAAATATAGGAAAGTCACAGATCGAGTATGACAAAGTCCCTGATCAAGTCCCTGATCCAGTATAACAAAGTGCCTGATCGAGTATATATTCCCTGATCGAGTATAACAAGATCCTCTGGTCGAAAAGGTATAACAAGTCCCTGATCGAGTATAACAAAGTCCCTGGTCTGTAAGTATAACAAAGTCCTCTGGTCGAATATAAAAAAGTCCCCTGATCGCATATAACAAAGTCCCCAAATCAAGTATAACCAAGTCCCCTGATCGAGTATAACAAAGTCCTGATCGAGCATAACATATCCCTGATCGAGTATAACAAAGTCCTATGGTCGAGTATAGCAAAGTCCCCTAATCGAGTATAACAAAGTCCCCTGGTCAAATTGTATAATAGTCCCTGATCGAGAGTATAACGAGAGCCTCATTGAGTATAACAAGTCCATTGGTCAAGTATAAAAAAGTCCCCTGGTCGAGTATAACAAAGTCCCCTAATCGAATATAACAAAGTCCTCTGGTCGAGTATAAAAAAGTCCCCTGATCGAGTATAACAAAGTCCCTTGCTCGAGTATAACAAAGTCCCCTGATCGAGTATAACAAAGGCCCCTCATCGAGTATAACAAAGTCCATTGGTCAAGTATAAAAAAGTCCCCTGGTCCAGTATAACATATCTCTTGATCGAGTATAACAACGTCTCCTGGGCCAGTTTAACAAAGTCCCTAGATCGAGCATAACAGAGTCCCCTAATCGATTATAACAAATTCCCCTGGTCGAGTATAAAAAAGGGCCCTGATCGAGTCAGACAAAGTCCCCTGATCGAGCATAACAAAGTCCCCTGATCCTAGTATAACAAAGCCCGCTGGACGAGTATAACAAAGTCCCCTGAACCGAAATTATAACAAAGTCCCCTCATCGGAGTATAACATATCCCTGATCGAAATTATAAAAAAATTTTACTGGTGGAGTATAACAAAAGTCCCTGGTCAGGAGTGTAACAAAGTTTACTAATCGAAAGAATAACAAAAGGCCCTAGTCGAGTATATAAAGTTTTCTAATCAGGTATAACAAAGGCCCTGGTCGAGTATAACAAAGTCCTCTAATAAAGTATAACAAAGTCCTTTGATCGAGTATAACAAAGTCCCCTAATCAAGTATAACAAAGTCCCCTGATTAAGTATAACAAAGTCCCCTGATCGAGTATAACATATCCCCTGATCGAATATATCAAAGTCCTCTGGTCGAGTATAACAAAGTCCCCTGATCGAGTATAACAAAGCCCCCTGGTGGAGTATCCCTAACTCCCTGATCGATTATGACAAAGGGCCCCTCATCGAGTATAGTAAAGTCCATTGGTCAAATATAGGAAAGTCCACTGATCGAGTATGAAAAGTCCCCTGATCAAGAATAAAAAAGTCCCCTGAACGAGTATAACAAAGTCACCTGATCGAGTATAACAAAGTCCCCTGGTTGAGTATAACAAAGTCCCCTGATCAAGTATAACATATCCTCTGATTGAGTATAACAAAGTACCCTGATTGAGTATAAAAAAGTCCCCTGATCGAGTATAATAAAGTACTCTGGTTGAGTATAACAAAGTCCCCTGATCGAGTATAACATATCCCCTGATCGAGTATAACATATCCCCTGATCGAGTATAACAACGTCTCCTGGCTCAGTATAACAAAGTCCCCAGATCGAGTATAACAAAGTCCTCTGGTTGAGTATAACAAAGTCCCCTGATCGAGTATAACAAAGTCCATTGGTCAAGAAGTATAAAAAAAGTCCCTGGTTGGGCAACAAAGTCCCCTAATCGAATATAACAAAGTCCTCTGGTCGAGTATAAAAAAGTCCCTGATCGAGTATAACAAAGTCCCTTGCTCGAGTCTAACAAAGTCCCCTTATCGAGTATAACAAATTCCCCTTATCGAATATAACAAGGTCCCCTTATCGAGTATAACAAAGTCCCCTAATCGAGTATAACAAAGGTCCCTCGTCGAGTATAACAAAGTTCCCTGATCGAGTGTAACAAAAGTCCCCTGATCGAGAATAACAAAGTCCCTAATCGAGTATAAAAATGTCCCCTGGTCCAGTGTAACAAAGTCCCCTGATCGAGTATAAAAAAGTCCCCAAATCAAGTATAACAAAGTCCCCTGATCAAGTATAACAAAGGCCCCTCATAGAGTATAACAAAGTCCATTGGTCAAATATAGGAAAGTCCACAGATCGAGTATGACAAAGTCCCCTGATCAAGTCCCCTGATCCAGTATAACAAAGTGCCCTGATCGAGTATAACATATTCCCTGATCGAGTATAACAAAGTCCTCTGGTCGAGTATAACAAAGTCCCCTGATCTTTATAACAAAGTCCCCTGGTCGAGTATAACAAAGTCCCCTGATCGAGTATAACAAAGTCCCCTGGTCTAGTATAACAAAGGCCCCTAATCGAGTATAACAAAGTACCCTGATTGAGTATAAAAAAGTCCCCTGATCGAGTATAACAAAGTACTCTGGTTGAGTATAACAAAGTCCCCTGATCGAGTATAACATATCCCCTGATCGAGTATAACAAAGTCCTCTGGTCAGTATATAAAAAGTCCCCTGATCGCGTATAACAAAGTCCCTGGTCGTGTATAACAAGTCCCTGATCGAGTATAACAAGGCCCCTCATTGAGTATAACAAGTCATTAGTTAAAGTATAAAAAAGTCCCTGAGTCAAAGGTATAACAAAAGTCCTAATCCGAATATAACAAAGTCTTCTGATTCGAGTATAAAAAGTCCCTGATCCGAGTATAACAAAAGTCCCTTGCTCGAGAGTATAGCAAAGTCCCTGATCGAGTATAACAAGGCCCCTCATCGAGTATAACAAAGTCCATTGGTCAAGTATAAAAAAGTCCCCTGGTCCAGTATAACATATCTCTTGATCGAGTATAACAACGTGTCCTGGCCCAGTTTAAAAAAGTCCCTAGATCGAGCATAACAGAGTCCCCTAATCGATTATAACAAATTCCCCTGGTCGAGTATAAAAAGGGGCCCTGATCGAGTAAGACAAAGTCCCCTCATCGAGCATAAAAAGTCCCCTGGTCCTAGTATAACAAAGCCCGCTGGACGAGTATAACAAAGTCCCCTGAACCGAGTATAACAAAGTCCCCTCATCGAGTATAACATATCCCCTGATCGAGTATAAAAAAGTCCCTGGTGGAGTATAACAAAGTCCCCTGGTCGAGTGTAACAAAGTTTACTAATCGAGAATAACAAAGGCCCCTGGTCGAGTATAACAAAGTTTTCTAATCGAGTATAACAAAGGCCCCTGGTCGAGTATAACAAAGTCCTCGAATAAAGTATAACAAAGTCCTTTGATCGAGTATAACAAAGTCCCCTAATCAAGTATAACAAAGTCCCCTGATTGAGTATAACAAAGTCCCCTGATCGAGTATAACATATCCCCTGATCGAATATATCAAAGTCCTCTGGTCGAGTATAACAAAGTCCCCTGGTGGAGTATCCCTAAGTCCCTGATCGATTATGACAAAGGGCCCCTCATCGAGTATAGTAAAGTCCATTGGTCAAATATAGGAAAGTCCACTGATCGAGTATGACAAAGTCCCCTGATCAAGAATAAAAAAGTCCCCTGAACGAGTATAACAAAGTCACCTGATCGAGTATAACAAAGTCCCCTGGTTGAGTATAACAAAGTCCCGTGATCAAGTATAACATATCCTCTGATTGAGTATAACAAAGTACCCTGATTGAGTATAAAAAAGTCCCCTGATCGAGTATAACAAAGTACTCTGGTTGAGTATAACAAAGTCCCCTGATCGAGTATAACATATCCCCTGATCGAGTATAACAAAGTCCTCTGGTCGAGTATAAAAAATTCCCCTGATCGCGTATAACAAAGTCCCCTGGTCGTGTATAACAAAGTCCCCTGATCGAGTATAACAAAGGCCCCTCATTGAGTATAACAAAGTCCATTGGTCAAGTAGAAAAAAGTCCCCTGGTCGAGTATAACAAAGTCCCCTAATCGAATATAACAAAGTCCTCTGGTCGAGTATAAAAAAGTCCCCTGATCGAGTATAACAAGGTCCCGTGCTCGAGTATAACAAAGTCCCCTGATCGAGTATAACAAAGGCCCCTCATCGAGTATAACAAAGTCCATTGGTCAAGTATAAAAAAGTCCCCTGGTTCCAGTATAATATATCTCTTGATCGAGTATAACAACGTGTCCTGGCCCAGTTTAAAAAAGTCCCTAGATCGAGCATAACAGAGTCCCCTAATCGATTATAACAAATTCCCCTGGTCGAGTATAAAAAAGGGCCCTGATCGAGTAAGACAAAGTCCCCTCATCGAGCATAACAAAGTCCCCTGATCCTTGTATAACAAGGCCCGCTGGACGAGTATAACAAAGTCCCCTGAACCGAGTATAACAAAGTCCCCTCATCGAGTATAACATATCCCCTGATCGAGTATAAAAAAGTCCCTGGTGGAGTATAACAAAAACCCTGGTCGAGTGTAACAAAGTTTACTAATCAAGAATAACAAAGGCCCCTGGTTGAGTATAACAAAGTTTTCTAATCGAGTATAACAAAGGCCCCTGGTCGAGTATAACAAAGTCCCCTAATAAAGTATAACAAAGTCCTTTGATCGAGTATAACAAAGTCCCCTAATCAAGTATAACAAAGTCCCCTGATTGAGTATAACAAAGTCCCCTGATCGACTATAACATATCCCCTGATCGAATATATCAAAGTCCTCTGGTCGAGTATAACAAAGTCCCCTGATCGAGTATAACAAAGTCCCCTGGTGGAGTATCCCTAAGTCCCTGATCGATTATGACAAAGGGCCCCTCATCGAGTATAGTAAGTCCATTGGTCAAATATAGGAAAGTCCACTGATCGAGTATGACAAAGTCCCCTGATCAAGAATAAAAAAGGCCCCTGAACGAGTATAACAAAGTCACCTGATCGAGTATAACAAAGTCCCCTGGTTGAGTATAACAAAGTCCCCTGATCAAGTATAACATATCCTCTGATTGAGTATAACAAAGTCCCCTGATTGAGTATAACAAAGTCCTCTGGTTGAGTATAACAAAATCTCCTGATCGAGAATAACATATCAACTGGTCGAGTATAACAAAGTCCTCTGGTCGAGTATAAAAAGGTCCCCTGATCGCGTATAACAAAGTCCCCTGATCGAGTATAACAAAGGCCCCTCATTGAGTATAACAAAGTCCATTGGTCAGGTATATAAAAGTCCCCTGGTCGAGTATAACAAAGTCCCCTAATCGAGTATGACAAAGTCCGCTTATCGAGTATAACAAAAGCCCCTGATCGAGTATAACAACGTCTCGTGGCCCAGTTTAACAAAGTCCCCAGATCGGGCATAACAAAGTCCCCTAATCGATTATAACAAAGTCCCCTGGTCGAGTATAACAAAGGGCCCTGATCGAGTAAGACAAAGTCCCCTGATCAAGCATAACAACGTCCACTGATCCTAGTATAACAAAGCCCCCTGGACGAGTATAACAAAGTCCCCTGAACCGAGTATAACACAGTCCCCTGATCGAGTATAACATATCCCCTGATCGAGTACAAAAGAGTCCCTGGTGGAGTATAACAAAGTCCCCTGGTCGAGTATAACAAATTTTCTAATCGAGTATAACAAAGTCCCCTGGTCGAGTATAACAAAGTCCCCTGATAGAGTATAACAAAGGCCCCTCATCGAGTATAGCAAAGTCCATTGGTCAAATATAAGAATGTCCACTGATCGAGTATGACAAAGTCCCCTGATCAAGAATAAAAAAGTCCCCTGGTCGAGTATAACAAAGTCCCCTGGTCGAGTATAACAAAGTACCCTGGTCTAGTATAACAAAGGCCCTTAATCGAGTATAACAAAGTCCCCTAATTGAATATAACAAAGTCCCCTGATCGAGTATGACAAAGTACTCTTGTTGAGTATAACAAAGTCCCCTGATCGAGTATAACATATCCCCTGATCGAGTATAACAAAGTCCTCTGGTCGAGTATAAGAAAGGCCCCTAATCGAGTATAAAAAAGTCCCCTGATCGAGTATAACAAAGTCACCTAATCGAGTATAACAAAGTCCCCTGGTTGAGTATTATAAAGTCCCCTCATCAAGTATAAAATATCCCCTAATTGAGTATAACAAAGTCCTCTGGTCGAGTATAAAAAAGTCCCCTCATCGAGTATAACAAAGTCCCCTGGTGGAGTATAACAAAGTCCCCTCATCGAGTATAACAAAGGCCCCTCATC
>NW_024755774.1:0-9783 GCF_018991925.1 Homarus americanus
GACCAGGGTGTGAGGGCTGGGAACCCCTTCAGCACCATGATCCAGGGTGTTAGGGCCGGGCTCGATTTCAGTGCCAAGAACCGGGGTGTGAGGGCCGGGCACCCCATCAGCACCATAACCCGGGGTGTGAAGTTCGGGCACACCTTCAATGACATGACCCGGGGTGTGAGGTTCGGGCACACCTCCAGCACCATGACCCGAGGTGTGAGGTTCGGGCACACCTTCAATGACATGACCCGGGGTGTGAGGGCCGGGCACCCCTTTAGTGACATGACCCGGGGTGTGAGGGCCGGGCACCCCTCAGACACCATGACCCGGGTTTTGAGGGTCGGGGACCTTGTCAGTGCCATGAATCGGGGTGTGAAAGCCGAGCATCCCTTCAGCACCATGATCCGGGGTGTGAGGGCCAGGCACCCCTGCAGTGACATGACCCTGGGTGTGAGGGACGGGCACCCCTCCACCACCATGGCCCGGGGTGTGAGGGCCGGGAACCGTTTCAACCCCATGACCCGTGGTGTGAGGGCTGGGCACCCCTTAAGGTCCATGACCTGGGGTGTGAGAGCCGTGCACCCCTTCAGTGCCATGACCCGGGGTGTGAGGGCCGGGCACCCTCTCAGTGTCATGACCCGGGGTGTGAGGGCCCGGCACCCTTTCAGTGCCATGAAACG
Source organism: Homarus americanus (assembly GCF_018991925.1). Lineage (NCBI taxonomy): Eukaryota > Metazoa > Arthropoda > Malacostraca > Decapoda > Nephropidae > Homarus > Homarus americanus. The sequence continues at coordinate 669 of NW_024755774.1, forward strand.
GGGTGTGAGGTCCGGGCACCCCTACAGTGCTGCGAACTGGGGTGTGAGGGCCGGGCACCCCTTCACATGACCCGGGGTGTGAGGGTCCGGCACCACTTAAGTGCCAAGAATCGGGGTGTGAGGGCCGGGAACCCCATCAGCACCATGACCCGGGGTGTGATGGCAGGGAACCGCTTCAACCCCATGACCCGGGGTGTGAGGGCCAGGCACCCCTCAGGCACCATGACCCGAGGTGTGAGGGCCGGGCACCCCTTCAGTGCCAGGAATCGGGGTGTGATAGCCGGGAACCCCTTCAGCACCATGACCCGGGGTGTGAGGGCCAGGCACCTTCAGTGCATGACCGGGGTGTGAGGGCTGGGCCTTCAGTGGCATGAACCGGGGTGTGAGGGCCGGGCACCCTCCAGCCTCCTTGACCCGGGTTGCTGGGGCCGGGGCCTTCAACCCCATGATCCCGTGGTGTGAGGCGGACACCCCTTGGGTCCATGACCCAGGGGTGTAGGGCAGGAACCACTCCAACCCATGATCCGTGTGGTGAGGCGGACACCTTTGGGTCCATGACCCAGGGGTGTAGGGAGCCGTGCACCCCAAGTCTGACCCGGGGTGTGAGGGCTGGGAACCCTTCAGTGCCGCAGCCAGTGTGAGGGCCGGGCCGGGCACCCCTTTAGGTCCATGACCCGGGGTGTCATGGCCGTGCACCCCTTCAGTGACATAAACCGGGGTGTGAGGGCCGGGCACCCTTTCAGTGACATGACCCAGGGTGTGAGGGCTGGGAACCCTTTCAGTGACATGACCCGGGGGTGTGAGGGCCGGAAACCCCTTCAATGACATGACCCGGGGTTTGAGGGCCGGACACCCTTTCAGTGACATGACCCGGGGTGTGAGGTTCGGGCACACCTCCAGCACCATGACCCGGGGTGTGAGGTTCGGGCACACCTTCAGTGCCATGACCCGGGGTGTTTTTGCCGGGCACCCCTTCAGCACCATGATCCACTGTGTTAGGGCCGGGCTCGATTTCAGTGCCAAGAACCGGGGTGTGAGGGCCGGGCACCCCATCAGCACCATAACCCGGCTTGTGAGGTTCGGGCACACCTTCAATGACATGACCCGGGGTGTGAGGTTCGGGCACACCTGCAGCACCATGACCCGGGGTGTGAGGTTCGGGCACACCTTCAATGACATGACCCGGGGTGTGAGGGCCGGGCACCCCTTTAGTGACATGACCCGGGGTGTGAGGGCCGGGCACCCCTCAGACACCATGACCCGGGTTTTGAGGGTCGGGGACCTTTTCAGTGCCATGAATCGGGGTGTGAAAGCCGAGCATCCTTTCAGCACCATGACCCGGAGTGTGAGGGCCAGGCACCCCTGCAGTGCCATGACCCTGGGTGTGAGGGACGGGCATCCCTCCACCAAAATGACCCGGGGTGTGAGGGCCGGGAACCGTTTCAACCCCATGACCCGTGGTGTGAGGGCTGGGCACCCCTTTAGGTCCATGACCTGGGGTGTGAGGGCCGTGCACCCCTTCAGTGCCATGACCCGGGGTGTGAGGGCCGGGCACCCCTTCAGTGTCAAGAACCGGGGTGTGATGGCCGGGCACCCTTTCAGTGCCATGAAACGGGGTGTGAGGTCCGGGCACCCCTACAGTGCTGCGAACTGGGGTGTGAGGGCCGGGCACCCCTTCACATGACCCGGGGTGTGAGGGTCCGGCACCACTTCAGTGCCAAGAATCGGGGTGTGAGGGCCGGGAACCCCATCAGCACCATGACCCGGGGTGTGATGGCAGGGAACCGCTTCCACCCCATGACCCGGGGTGTGAGGGCCGGGCACCCCTCAGGCACCATGACCCGAGGTGTAAGGGCCGGGCACCCCTTCAGTGCCAGGAATCGGGGTGTGATAGCCGGGAACCCCTTCAGCACCATGACCCGGGGCGTGAGGGCCAGGCACCCCTTCAGTGCCATGACCCGGGGTGTGAGGGCCGGGCACCCCTTCAGTGACATGAACCGGGGTGTGAGGGCCGGGCACCCCTCCAGCACCATGACCCGGGGTGTAAGGGCCGGGAACTGCTTCAACCCCATGATCCGTGGTGTGAGGGCCGGGCACCCTTTTAGGTCCATGACCCGGGGTGTGAGGGCCGTGCACCCTTTAAGTGCCATGACCTGGGGTGTGAGGGCCGGGGACCCTTTCAGTGCCATGAATCGGGGTGTGAAAGCCGGGCACCCCTTCAGCACCATGACCCGGGGTGTGAGGGCCAGGCACCCCTTCAGTGCCGTGACCCGGGGTGTGAGGGCCGGGCACCCCTTCAGTGACATGACCCGGGGTGTGAGGGCCGGGCATTCTCTAGCACCATGATCCGGGGTGTGAGGGCCGGGAACCGCGTCAACCCCATGATCCGTGGTGTGAGGGCCGGGCACCCCTTTAGGTCCATGACCCGGGGTGTGAGGGCCGTTCACCCTTTCAGTGCCATGACCCGGGGTGTGAGGGCCGGGCACACTTTCAGTGTCATGAAACGGGGTGTGAGGTCCCGGCACCCTTTCAGTGCGATGAAACGGGGTGTGAAGGCCGGGCAACCCTACAGTGCTGTGAACCGGGGTGTGAGGGCCGTGCACCCCTTCAGTGCCATGAATAGGGGTGTGAGGGCCGGGCACCCCTTCAGTGACATGACCCGGGGCGTCAGGGCCGGGCATCCCTTTAGGTCCATGTTCCTTGGTGTGAGGGCCATGCACCCCTTTAGGTCCATGACCCGGGGTGTGAGGGCCGTGAACCCCTTCAGTGACATGACCCGGGGTGTGAGGACCGGGCACCCCTTTAGTGACATGACCCGGGGTGTAAGGGCCGGGAACCGCTTCAACCCCATGATCCGTGGTGTGAGGGCCGGGCACCCCTTTAGGTCCATGACCCGGGGTGTGAGGGCCGTGCACCCTTTAAGTGCCATCCCCGGGGTCTGAGGGCCGGGGACCCTTTCAGTGCCATGAATAGGGGTGTGAAAGCCGGGCACCCCTTCAGCACCATGACCCGGGGTGTGATGGCCAGGCACCCCTTCAGTGCCGTGACCCGGGGTGTGAGGGCCGGGCACCCCTTCAGTTACATGACCCGGGGTGTGAGGGCCGGGCACCCCTCCAGCACCATGACCCTGGGTGTGAGGGCCGGAAACCGCGTCAACCCCATGATCCGTGGTGTGAGGGCCGGGCACCCCTTTAGGTCCATGACCCGGGGTGTGAGGGCCGTGCACCCTTTCAGTGCCATGACCCGGGGTGTGAGGGCCGGGCACCCTTTCAGTGTCATGAAACGGGGTGTGACGGCCGGGCACCCTTTCATTGCATTGAAACGGGGTGTGAAGGCCGGGCACCCCTACAGTGCTGTGAACCGGGGTGTGAGGGCCGTGCACCCCTTCAGTGCCATGAATAGGGGTGTGAGGGCCGGGCACCCCTTCAGTGACATGACCCGGGGCGTCAGGGCCGGGCAACCCTTTAGGTCCATGACCCGGGGTGTGAGGGCCATGCACCCCTTTAGATCCATAACCCGGGGTGTGAGGGCCGTGAACCCCTTCAGTGATATGACCCGGGGTGTGAGGGCGGGTCACCCCTTTAGTGACATGACCCAGGGTGTGAGGGCCGGGCACCCCTCCAGCACCATGACCCGGAGTGTGAGGGCCGGACACACCTTCAGTGTCATGAACCGGGGTGTGAGGGCCGGGCACCCTTTCAGTGACATGAATCGCGGTGTGAAGGCCAGGCAACCCTTCAGTGCCATGAGCCTGGGATGTGAGGGCCAGGCACCCCTTTAGTGCCATGAAACGGGGTGTGAGGGCCGGGCACACATACAGAGCTATGAACCAGAGTGTGAGGGCCGGGCACCCCTTCACTGACACGGGGTGTGAGGGCCGGGTACCTTTTCAGTGCCATGACCGGGGTATGAGGGCCGGGCACGCCTTCAGAGCTATGACCCGGGGTGTGAGGGCCGGGCATTTTTTCAGTCATATGACCCTGGGTGTGAGGGACGGGCACCCCTTCAATGATATGACCCGGGGGGTGAGGGCCGGGCACTCGTTTAGCTCTATGACCACGGGTGTGAGGGCCTGGCATACCTTCAGTGCAATGACCCGGGGTGTGAGGGCCTGTCCCTCCTTCAGTGCCATGACCCGGGGTGTGAGGGCCGGTCCCTCCTTCAGTGCCATGACCCGGGGGGTGAGGGCTGGGCACTCGTTTAGCTCTATGACCAGGGGTGTGAGGGCCGGGCATACCTTCAGTGCCATGGCCAGGGGTGTGACGGCCGGGCACTGCTTCAGTGCCATGACCCGGGGTGTGAAGGCCGGGTACCCCTTCAGTGACATGACCCAGTGCGTCAGGGCCGGACACCCCTTCAGTGCCATGAGCCGGGGTGTGAGTGCCAGGCACCCCTTCAGCACCATTACCCACAGTGTTAGGGCCGGGCTCGATTTCAGTGCTAAGAATCGGGGTGTGAGGGCCGGTCACCCCATCAGCACCATGACCCGGGGTGTGAGGCCAGGCGCCTCAGGCACCATGACCCGAGGTGTGAATGAGCACCCCTTCAGTGCAGAATCGGGAGGTGTGAAAGCCAGGGCCCTTCAGCACCATGACCCGGGGTGTGAGGCCAGGCACTCCTTCAGTGCCGCGGCCAGGGTGTGAGTGCCAGGCACCCATACAGTGCTTTGAAAAAGGGTGTGTGGTCCGGGCACCCCTTCACTTGACCCGGGGTGTGAGCGCCGGGCACCCCATAAGTGACATGAGCCGGGGTGTGGGGGCAGGGCACCCCTACAGTATTATGAACCAGGGTGTGAGGGCCGGGCACCTCTTCACATGACCCGGGGTGTAAGGGCCAGGCACCCCATTAGCACCATGACCCGGGGTGTGAGGGCCAGGCACCCCTTCAGTGAAATCACCGTGGGTGTGAGAGCTGGGAACCCCTTCATTGACATAACCCGGGATGATGGCCGGGCACCCTTTCAGTGACATGCCCCGGGGTGTGAGAGCCGGGCACCCCTCCAGCACCATGACCCGGGATGAGGGCCGGGCACCCTTTCAGTAACATGACCCGGGGTGTGAGGGCCGGGCACCCTTCCAGCACAATGAACCGGGGTGTGAGGGCCGGGAACCCCTTCAGTGTCATGACGGGGAGGTGTGAGGCACCCCTCAGCACCATGACCCAGGGGTGTGAGGGCGAGAACCCCTTCAGTGCCATGACCCGGGGTGAGGGGCAGGCGCCTTCAATGACATGAACCAGGATGAGGGCCGGGCACCCTTTCAGTGACATGACCCGGGGTGTGAGGGCCGGGCACCCCTTTAGCACCAAGACCAGGGGTGTCATGGCCGTGCACACCTTCAGTGACATGACCCAGGGTGTGAGGGCCGGGCACCCCTTTAGTGACATGACCCGGGGTGTGAAGGCCGGGCACCCCTCCAGCACCATGACCCGGGTAGTGAGGGCCAGGCACCCCTTCAGTGCCATGACCCGGGGTGTGAGGGCTGAGAACCCTTCCAGCACCATGATCAGGGTGTTAGGGCGGAGCTCGATTTCAGTGCCAGAACCGGGGTGTGAGCCGGGCACCCCATCAGCACCCATAACCCGGGGTGTGAGGTTGGGCACACCAACTAATGGCGTGACCCAGGGGTGTGAGGTTCAGGCACACCTCCAGCACCATGACCCGGGGTGTGAGGTTCGGGAACACCTTCAATGACATGACCCGGGGTGTGAGGGCTTGGCACCCCTTTAGTGACATGACCCGGGGTGTGAGGGCCGGGCACCCCTCAGACACCATGACCCGGGTTTTGAGGGTCGGGGACCTTTTCAGTGCCATGAATCGGGGTGTGAAAGCCGAGCATCCCTTCAGCACCATGATCCGGGGTGTGAGGGCCAGGCACCCCTGCAGTGACATGACCCTGGGTGTGAGGGACGGGCACCCCTCCACCACTATGACCAGGGGAGTGAGGGCCGGGAACCGTTTCAACCCCATGACACATGGTGTGAGGGCTGGGCACCCCTTTAGGTCCATGACCTGGGGTGTGAGGGCCGTGCACCCCTTCAGTGCCATGACCCGGGGTGTGAGGGCCGGGCACCCTCTCAGTGTCATGAACCGGGGTGTGAGGGCCTGGCACCCTTTCAGTGCCATGAAACGGGGTGTGAGGTCCGGACACCCCTACAGTGCTGCGAACTGGGGTGTGAGGGCCGGGCACCCCTTCACATGACCCGGGGTGTGAGGGTCCGGCACCACTTCAGTGCCAAGAATCGGGGTGTGAGGGCCGGGAACCCCATCAGCACCATGACCCGGGGTGTGATGGCAGGGAACCGCTTCAACCCCATGACCCGGGGTGTGAGGGCCGGGAACCCCTCAGGCACCATGACCCGAGGTGTAAGGGCCGGGCACCCCTTCAGTGCCAGGAATCGGGGTGTGATAGCCGGGAACCCCTTCAGCACCATGACCCGGGGCGTGAGGGCCAGGTACCCCTTCAGTGCCATGACCCGGGGTGTGAGGGCCGGGCACCCCTTCAGTGACATGAACCGGGGTGTGAGGGCCGGGCACCCCTCAGTGTGTCATGACCCGGGGTGTGAGGGCCCGGCACCCTTTCAGTGCCATGAAACGGGGTGTGAGGTCCGGGCACCCCTACAGTGACATGACCCGGGGTGTGAGGGCCGGGCACCCCTCCAGCACCATGACCCGGGGTGTAAGGGCCGGGAACCGCTTCAACCCCATGATCCGTTGTGTGAGGGCCGGACACCCCTTTAGGTCCATGACCCGGGGTGTGAGGGCCGTGCACCCTTTAAGTGCCATGACCCGGGGTGTGAGGGCCGGGGACCCTTTCAGTGCCATGAATCGGGGTGTGAAAGCCGGGCACCCCTTCAGCACCATGACCCGGGGTGTGAGGGCCGGGCACCCCTTCAGTGACATGAACCGGGGTGTGAGGGCCGGGCACCCCTCCAGCACCATGACCCGGGGTGTAAGGGCCGGTGTTACGAACCCCTCCACCCAGCACTACGAACCACGCCATCTATTGTCCTGATCTACCTACCCAGCACCACGAGCAACGCCATCTAGGGACGAGACACGAGTATGACTCGCCTTAGTTAACACTCCGGGGTTTCCCTTCTCCATATCCTGGTTGTTGCGTCACTTCCTCCAAGTCTTCTTTGTGAGCTCCAATTCGAGGAGAGAGCACTTGGCTCTGGGAAGTGACCACAGGATCATCTATCCTCTAAACCTACGTGCAGTGACTACCTACCGTCTTCTACAATACTCAGCCTTACTCGTCAGCCATCTCAGCTCCTCACTTAAGTACTTGTATTTTGTATTAACTACCCCACGTCCACTTGCTTCAAGATTGTTTTATTAATATGTATATACTGTTAATGTTTAGGTTAAGTTTGGTTAAGGGTAATTTATAAGCTGAATATTTTGTTAAGGGATTTATGGTACTCTATTATATACAACGAAAACTCGCATCCTTTGTCCACCCTTTTATAGTCCGATTATCTTTGTTTTTTTTATTGTTGTTACCTGTTGGGATCTGGGTAGACGTATAACTATATTCTAAATCCCCAACTCGTAACAGCCGGGAACCTCTTCAACCCCATGATCCGTGGTGTGAGGCCCGGGCACCCCTTTAGGTCCATGACCCGGGGTATAAGGGCCGGGAACCGCTTCAACCCCATGATCCGTGGTGTGAGGGCCGGACACCCCTTTAGGTCCATGACCCGGGGTGTGAGGGCCGTGCACCCTTTAAGTGCCATGACCCGGGGTGTGAGGGCCGGGGACCCTTTCAGTGTCATGACCCGGGGTGTGAGGGCCGGGCACCCCTCCAGCACAATGAACCGGGGTGTGAGGGCCGGGAACCCCTTCAGTGTCATGACCCGGGGTGTGAGGGCCGGGCACCCCTCCAGCACCATGACCCGGGGTGTGAGGGCCGGGAACCCCTTCAGTGCCATGGCCCGGGGTGTGAGGGCCGGGCACCCCTTCAATGACATGACCCGGGGTTTGAGGGCCGGACACCCTTTCAGTGACATGACCCGGGGTGTGAGGTTCGGGCACACCTCCAGCACCATGACCCGGGGTGTGAGGTTCGGGCACACCTTCAGTGCCATGACCCGGGGTGTGAGGGCTGGGAACCCCTTCAGCACCATGATCCAGGGTGTTAGGGCCGGGCTCGATTTCAGTGCCAAGAACCGGGGTGTGAGGGCCGGGCACCCCATCAGCACCATAACCCGGGGTGTGAGGTTCGGGCACACCTTCAATGACATGACCCGGGGTGTGAGGTTCGGGCACACCTCCAGCACCATGACCCGGGGTGTGAGGTTCGGGCACACCTTCAATGACATGACCCGGGGTGTGAGGGCTTGGCTCCCCTTTAGTGACATGACCCGGGGTGTGAGGGCCGGGCACCCCTCAGACACCATGACCCGGATTTTGAGGGTCGGGGACCTTTTCAGTGCCATGAATCGGGGTGTGAAAGCCGAGCATCACTTCAGCACCATGATCCGGGGTGTGAGGGCCAGGCACCCCTGCAGTGACATGACCCTGGGTGTGAGGGACGGGCACCCCTCCACCACCATGACCAGGGGTGTGAGGGCCGGGAACCGTTTCAACCCCATGACCCGTGGTGTGAGGGCTGGGCACCCCTTAAGGTCCATGACCTGGGGTGTGAGAGCAGTGCACCCCTTCAGTGCCATGACCCGGGGTGTGAGGGCCGGGCACCCTCTCAGTGTCATGACCCGGGGTGTGAGGGCCCGGCACCCTTTCAGTGCCATGAAACGGGGTGTGAGGTCCGGGCACCCCTACAGTGACATGACCCGGGGTGTGAGGGCCGGGCACCCCTCCAGCACCATGACCCGGGGTGTAAGGGCCGGGAACCGCTTCAACCCCATGATCCGTTGTGTGAGGGCCGGACACCCCTTTAGGTCCATGACCCGGGGTGTGAGGGCCGTGCACCCTTTAAGTGCCATGACCCGGGATGTGAGGGCCGGGGACCCTTTCAGTGCCATGAATCGGGGTGTGAAAGCCGGGCACCCTTTCAGCACCATGACAAGGGTGTGAGGGCCGGGCACCCCTTTAGGTCCATGACCCGGGGTGTGAGGGCCGTGCACCCTTTCAGTTCCATGACCCGGGATG
>NW_024755775.1:0-14443 GCF_018991925.1 Homarus americanus
GCGAATGCTTAAAGACGCTGTTGTTGTTGTTGTTGAGATTATCGGACCGTAGTCCTTATTCACGAATGCGCGAGTACAGGCGTGTGAGGCAGTATGTCTGGCCTCACACTTTGTTATTCACATTTACATGAGAGGTATTCAAGCACATTGCGTATTTGGTTCTGTACATGAGAATTGATATAGTTACTAAGTGCAAAAAAGTGGATACAATCTTAATATGTCGGCTATCTTGCCATTAGAGATGAAGTGTTGTGCCATTTCACACACAGTGTGCTTGGACCTGTCCCTAAAAGGTTCTATCTTCACACAGTTGAGGACGTAGTGTTCAAGTGTGTGGCCATATGTATGGCCACACAGTTTACATTTAGTTTTGTTTACATCTGCTTGAGGAACATACTGCCAAAGGTACTTATATCCTAACCTTAATCTAGCGGTTACAACATCTTGTAATCTAGTGATCTTGATACTTGCTCCATATACATGTTTCACTTGATACATCTCATCATGGTAACTTAGGGCTCGACTAGTGCCTGTTTGCACTTGTCTACTTGCGTCAAACTCATCAATAAGTTCTTTCCTAATTACAGTTTTAAGGGTTCTTTTAGACAGACCCAAATTGTATTCAACGGTGTCTTTGTTAGACGCGAGTTTGGCGAGGGCATCAACTCTGTCATGTTTTATGAGGCCTATGTGACAGGGGATCCACAACAGTTTGACCTTGACACCCCGGTCAACAAGGCACGCATATTTGTGTCTGGCTTCAGAGACAAGAGCGTGACAACCTGAGTCGAGGGTGCCAAGGGCAAGTAGTGAGGATAGAGAGTCAGTGATGATGAGACTGTCAGTAACAGTGGTTTCAATGAATTTAATAGCTGTGAGTATGGCAACTAATTCAGTTTGTAGAGTGGATGCCCAGTTGTTAATTCTAACTCCTTTTTCAATTATACAGGTTGACAACCCTTTATCAGAAATTCCAAAAACCGAAAAGCTCTGAAAACCGAAAGTTTTTTTGTGGAGCATTTTATTTTTATTTATTTTTTTTTTTATGAGCCCACCCGGGCACAGGTCACTGACCCACATCGGGGCATGGGGGGTGAAAATGTAATAGTAATAGTAATAATAATTATAATAATAATAATAATGATAATACAGTAATAATAATAATTATTCATAGTAAATAAAAATTTTAATAAAAAATACACAAAAATAAAATAAGAATGATAACAATAATAACAGCAATACTGTAATAATAAAATAATAATAATAAAAAATAAAGAAATACAAAAATGAAAAAAAAAGATCGACCTAGACCTATGAATTATTATTATTATTATTATTATTATTATTATTATTATTATTATTATTATTATTATTATTATTATTATTATTATTATTATTATTATTATTATTATTATTATTATTATTATTATTATTATTATAATTATAATTATTATTATATTTTAGCCCCCAGGCCCCAATGTGGGTCAGTGACCTGTGCCTGGGTGGGCTGATCCCTGTAAAAAAAGAAAAAAAAGAAAAAAAAAACCTAACCATTCTGAAAACCGAAAAATTCCAAAAACCGAAATACATCTGGTCCCAAGGATTTCGGATAAGGGATTGTCAACCTGTATTACCGTCAGGTTGAGTCACAACAATAGCTCTTCCAGCCCTCCCACAGGCGGTGTTAAGAGATCCATCAGTGTAGATGGCCTGTGTGATATTATTATCAGTCTGTAGAGTGTGTATGTGTTCAAGAGCTCTCAATTTGGCAGTGTGTTGGAGATAAATGCTTTGTATAATTATTTTTTTAGGCGGATACGTCGGTATTGTGATATCGAAGGGAAATGTCCGCCAGGGTGGCAGGAAGTGCTGTTGTGTCTCAACTTTGTACAGGTGGTCTAGTCCAAACATCTTCATATGTGTAGCTGTAATTTGGATCCATTTAGACTCAGTCGTCCCATGGTTCATACATTCTAGCAATTTTAAGGAAACAATGTTATCAGGATCACCACGCAGAAGCCTCAGGGCTATCATGAGGTTGACTTCAATTATTCTATCTTTAACACTGGGTATACCTAGTTCTTTCCTCATATTAAGCACTTTAGTGCTCACGGGACATCCTAGGATAATTCTGAGGGCTTTATTTTGCATTTTCTCGAGCTTGTCACCGCCTTTCCCGTCACGAATGACCAGGGCTGGTGCGTGGTAATCTATCAGAGATCTTATATAGCCTAGGTACATTGTTTTAACAATTCTAATATTAGCACCATAGTGCGGGCTGTACCCCGCTACACTTCTAAGAGGTCTCAGTCTGTCAGTACATTGGCGGGTTAGCTGTTGTATGGCAGGTAGGGTACAAGGGACGGAAACACCAAGATATTTAAAAGAAGAAACATAGTCAATAGTGTTGTTACCTATCTTGAACTTGGCGGGGCCGCGTTTGCGGTTACCAGCTTGTTTGTTGAACACCTTAGTTTTCTCAGTGGAGATAATAAGACCGAGGTTCTCACAGGCTGCGTATACATGGTTCAGGGTGATTTGCATTTCACGATGAGTTTTAGTATGTATAGGACTATCATCAGCATAGCTGATTGATATATTGCTGGGGTTGTCTGGTATTAAATTTAATAATGCATTCATAAGAACATTGAACAAACTGGGGCTAAGTACTCCACCTTGAGGGGTACCAAGTTGCATAACTTTAACTTTACTTTTGTAACCCTGCAACAGTGCGGCTTGTTCTATGTGTGACATTTTGGTGTTGATATCTTCTCCAATGGTGTCTATACGAACGGCTCCTGAGTAGGCCCCCCAGTCTGTTTTCCTAAGGTTGTAGCGCACCTCGGGAGTAGCTGTTGGGGCGCCACACTCATAAGAAATGCAGATCGGAAAATGGTCGCTACCCAGGGAGTCGTCGTATGTAGAAAATTTACAGTTTAATAGCAAGGAAGCATGAACTATAGAGAAATCTATAGCTGTCGCTGAGCCAATTCGTTCGTCCACTCTAGTCGCACTACCGTCATTCAGAAGAGACAAGTTGGAGTTGAGTATAGTTGCAGCCACCTGCTCTCCCCTCCCGTCATTCCGGACACTGCCCCACCGCAAATGGTGAGCATTGAGGTCTCCGAGGATCATTTTTTCTTCTGGTAGTTGGTTAAATAGCTCCTCAAGCTCACCCTCGGCAATGAGCCCGCCCGGAGGACAGTATAGTGAGCAGACGGCCACATAGTCAGACCGAAACGTGACTCTGCACGCCACAGCCTTCAGGTTCACTCTCAGGTTGACTCTTTGTTGAGCGAATTCACTCCCAATATATAGGGCTACCCCCCTAAGATTGTCTCCTCTGTAGGACGTGTAGTTGTCAAATACAGGTGGGTCGTCCTGACCCGCAAGTAGCGTCTCTTGTAGGCAAAAAACGTCTGGCCGAAATAATGACAGATTGCGACCTTCTCCTTACCTGGGGGTAGACAAGGTCGACAGTCTGCTTAACTTTTGTGGTCTCGTTTAACTTGTTTTTAGTTTTAGTCTCGTTACTAGTCATAGTTGTCTTCGAGTATTCGTTGTTGGCGTCTATGGTTGGATAGCCTGTGAGTGTAGAGTCAGTTTGTGTTGCAATTGACCTGGTCTCAGTCTGTGTTCTAGTGGTGCACATTTTGGGGGGTGAGGTGTTTTTGGATACAGCGGATGCGAAGGACATTCCAGGTGTTGGTGTCTGCAAGGACATCTCCACCTGCTTCCTAGCCTCCCTGTAGTCCAAATTTGTCTCTGCTCTCACCTTGCTGATCTCATACTCCCTCAGGTAGGAATGGCACTTCCTGTCTGAGGCAGCATGATGACCCGAACAGTGGTATCATTTTTCCTCAGTGTGTGTGTATTCATCTTCCCTGTGTCCGCTTTGAGCACATTTACAGCATACCTGGGTGTTATGGCAGGCCTTACCAGTGTGTCCAAACCTTTGGCAGTTGAAGCATCGCATGGGAAATGGAATATATGTTTTTGTTTGGATTCTCTCATATCCTACCAGTACATGGGTAGGCCTAACAAGTCCAACAAAAGTCAGTACAGCTGTGATTGATCGTTTCCTTTCTCCCTCTACGGTCCTCCTATTAAAGACGAAGGCATCGACGACTCCTTGATCTTGTATGTGGAACGCGATTTCGTCATTACTCATTCCCTGGAATTCGTAGCTGTTAACTACAGCCTTACAGGTATTGAGAAATGCTGGGATATACTGTTCCACTTTGGTTGAATGGAAGGTTTTCAAATTCAAGGCGTCCCTCATTTGCTTTTCATCTTTAACAGTAACTTAGAGTTCGCCATTTCTTGTCTTTCGGACTTTCTCCACGTCCCCTATTTGATCTTTAATGGCCTTCTGGATAATGAACCCATTAATTTTGTCAAACGAGGTGGACGTGTCAACAGTCCGAAAGTGGATTACTCTGGCATTCTCTGGTGTTATTTCAATGGTACTTCTTTGTTGAATGTTTTTGTCGGTGGTCGATTCAGTGTCTTTGTTTGTCAGTGGTCTTGGCAGTCTTAGGTCATTTTGATTGATCTCCCGCCTCTGCTTGTCCCTGCCTGAACGAGTAGAGGGGGGCTTGTTGTGGCCCCTCCCAGAGGGCATGGTTGGGGTGGATGGGAACCACCCCTTAGGTACAGTTTTAATTTGTTTTTTACATGTACTGTAAATTAATTGGTGCACTAAGGTTATTGAAGGCCCTTAGTGCAGAAAAAAAAATCTTTCCTAAGGGCGACCCCCGCATAGTGGTGTGTTTGCACTATCACGGACGTCACTGCTGGATTGGCCCAGGTTTTCCCCGACCCCCACTGGATACACACAATCCCACTCTGTGAGGTGTGCACCACTGGGGGGGCTTTAGCACGAATACTGAAGTATTAAAAATCAGCAGGTGCCTCGGCCAGGGTAAGTAATAGAAAAATAATGTGAAGAGAGAAAGCTCTCCTACCACGTCAGGAAGGACAACAGTTAGCGCTTCCTCTGCAGTTGTGTGGGTCACTCACACTGACTGTGGGGAGGGAAGGCTAACATAGTCAGTCCTGTACGTTCGTGAGGTGTCAAAATTTTTTATGAAAAATGAGCTGTCACTTTTATATATATATATATATATATATATATATATATATATATATATATATATATATATATATATATATATATATATATATATATATATTTATATATATATATATATATATATATAACCTCACCAGCAGGAATCGAACCCTCGACCTACAGGTGGGACTAGGGGCACTACCGGCTGCACAGGCCGGCCGTGGCCAAATCGAGGTCGTCACTGCTGGTGGTGATTATATTCAAAGTCCGCGTGTTATATGGACTAAAATGAAGTATATATATATCCTCGCGTTTCATACCAGCTGGATTCGGTAAATGCTACTGAACATACGAGGCAGGTGATTTCCCAATGAGGTTCACGGCGCCATCAGCTCGATGAACAGGCTTTGTGTGAAATATAACAGAGTCTAGACCTGCTTTTAGTGTCCTTGTGGGCTAGCCGGTAGCGTTCCTAGTCACCCAGTAGATCGAGGTTCGATTCTTGCTGGTGAGGTCGTTGATTATATGTTCAAAGTCCGCGTGTTATATGGACTAAAAATGAAGTATATATATGTACGCCGTTTCATACCAGCTGGATTCGGTAAAATGCTACTGACACAACATACGAGGCACGGGCAGTTTCCCAATGAGGTTCACGGCGCCATCAGCTCGATGAACAGGCTTTGTGTGAAATATAAGAGTCTAGAACTGCTTTTAGTGTCCTTTGGGCTGGCCGGTAAGCGTTCCTAGTCACCCAGTAGGTCGAGGTTCGATTCCGCTGGTGAGGTCGTTGATTATATGTTCAAAGTCCGCGTGTTATATGGACTAAAAATAAGTATATATATGACCTCGCGTTTCATACCAGCTGGATTCGGTAAAATGCTACTGACACCACATACGAGGCACGGGCAGTTTTGAGGTTCACGGCGCCATCAGCTCGATGAACAGGCTTTGTGTGAAATATAACAGAGTCTAGAACTGCTTTTAGTGTCCTTGTGGGCTAGCCGGTAGCGTTTCCTTGTCCCATCCTGTAGGTCGAGGTTCGATTCGCCATGGTGAGGTCGTTGATTATATATATATATATATGTATATATATATATATATATATATATATATATATATATATATATATATATATATATATAATCGGACTCACCAGCAGAATCAGAACAATGTAGGGAACGCTGCCATGGAACCAGGACATGATTCTAGACTGTTACCACATAAGAGGCGCGGGCAGTTTCCCAATGAGGTTCACTGCGCCATCAGCTCGATGAACAGGCTTTGTGTGAAATATAACAGAGTCTAGAACTGCTTTTAGTGTCCTTGGCCTACCCGATGGCGTTCTAGTCACACCAGTAGGTCGAGGGTTCGATTCCTGCTGGTGAGGTCGTGATTATATGTTCAAAGTCCGCGTGTTATGGACTAAAAATGAAGTATATATATGTACCTCGCGTTTCATACCAGCTGGATTGGGTAAAATGCTACTGACACCACATAAGAGCTGACGAGTTTCCCAATGAGGTTCACGGCGCCATCAGCTAGATGAACAGGCTTTGTGTGAAATATAACAGAGTCTAGAACTGCTTTAGTGTCCTTGTGGCCTAGCAGTAGCGTTCCTAGTCACAGTAGGTTGAGTTCGATTCCTTGATGGTGAGGTCGTTGATTATATATATATATATATATATATATATATATATATATATATTTTGATAAAATCACACGGAAAGGAAACAACGGAGCACCTCAGCTTTTCGCTATTCAAGACATCTTCAGAGGCGTTTTCATTGTGGATCTACATGAAATATATATATATATATATATATATATATATATATATATATATATATATATATATATATATATATATATATATATATATATATATATATATATATATATATATATATATATATATATATATATATATATATATATATATATATATATATATATATATATATATATATATATATATATATACAGGTAGTCCCGACTTACGACTTGCTTGGACTTACGTCCATCGGTACTTGAACTCTGACCTTACCCGTCGCGACATCATCGCATGACCGCAGCAGTCGTGACCAAAATATTTTCAAATGGCGTGAGCATTTCTATGCAGCGTTTCTGTGTCAGCAGCGAGGAAGCGTGTGATTCGACCCAGAGTGGGTACACACTCCTCAGTGGGGCACTAGTTGGTGTTTGGCTATGGTATCCTATACAGATCGCACTGTGTGAACTTTCATTATTATCGTATTTAATTCACTTTATAATGACTGGAAGGCGTAATGGTGAGGAGATAACAATTGGTGCTCCAAAGAAAGGAGACAGGCAATTACTTTTGAGATGAAAATGAAGATAATAGCAGCAGCATAAAGAAAGGTAAAACAGTAGCAACAATCTCACATAACCTAGGTTTCTCACACACGACCATATCACTATTCTGAAGGACAAGAGAACGTATTCATGATGTAGTGAAAGGAACAACACCTATAAAAGGGAATTATAATATCAAAAGAAAGACAAGGTCCTATTCACGATATGGAAAAATTATACATTGATATGGATAGAAGACCAGATAGAAGGCGTGTACCCTTGCTGCCTTCTAACCATACAGGGTAAAAACAGAAGCCACGATTTCCAAAGCCTGAAGGAGCAGGCAAAGAGATGAATGTGATCAAAGCTTTACAGGAAGTCATGGGTGGTTTGATAGATTTAAAAAACGCAACAGTCTACACAATGTTAAGGTGAGTGGAGGCAGCTAGTGCCGATGTTGGTGCTGAAGCTTTAAGGAGGGAGTTAGATGAAGTGATTGTGGAAGGGGAATTATTTGCCTGAGCAAATATTCAATGTGGATGAGACTGGATTATTGTGGAAGCGCATGCCTGAGTGAAGCGTAAATCACAAGAGGAAAACAATGCCAGGATTCAAGGCATTCAGGACAATTACACTTCTGTTGGGGAAATGTTGCTGGTTTCAAGCTAAAAGCCCTTCTGATCTATCATTCACAGAACCCAGAGGGCTTTTAAACATGTCAGCAACACACACCAGTGTTTTTATCGCAGTATTAAAGCCTGGATGACCTTAGCACTTTCTGTTCAGGATTGGTTCATGACTTGTTTCATTCCACGAGCCAAGGGAGTATTGTCTCACAACAACGGATTCCACATTCAAGATTTTACTGATTTTGGATAATGCTCGGGACACCCACCACACCTGGATGACATGCACCCTAATGTTAGGTAGTCTACATTCCACCTACTTACTACCTCTATCATCCAACCCATGGATCAAAAGGAGTGCTATTGCTGCCTTTAAAGCGTATTTATGCACGACCTTCGCTCAGGCTATTTGCTGCTGCTACTGGAGGTGAAAACAGCTCAGAGAGAGTTTTGGGGAAGGGTACAACGTTTTGTCATATAAAAGAACATTAGTGCAGCATGGGATCAGGTTACAAATTGCATGAATGGAATATGGAAGAAAAATCCTGAAAAGATATGTCGAAACAGTTTCAAAGTTTAATGAAAATGAAGTTATTTCCGATGTGTAACAAGATGGTGGAGTTAGGTAAACAGCTGGAGTTAAAATTTATAATGAAGATGTTGTGAACAGTTGGTTGAAAGTGTAGCAGAAGAGCTCAGTAACGAGGATCTTATTGAACTAGATGCACAGAAAATTGCAGAGGAAGAAGAGAAATATAAAATGTAGAAGAACTGCACCCTCAAAAGTTTTCAGTGAAACAAATGATAAAATTGCTACAAATAATAAAAAGGAGGGCAAATGTTTGATGGCATGGATCAAAAATTATGAGAGTTATGCCAAAGTTGACAGAATGATTGGAATGCACTTGCTTGCTACAGAGAAATTTGTAATGAAAGAAAAAAAAACAAACTGTGCGGTCTAAATTGCACATCTATTTTAAAGTCCCCAGTGCTGTCTCCTCACGCCCCACCAATTGATGCCTCTTCACTCCTCAAGATGATCAATACCTTCAACCAGCAGTTTCCACAGTACGCCAGCCAGTCTGAAGAAAACATTGATGACCCACCCAGCCCTGTCTCCTCCTCTGGCTGTCCAATTAATATAGCAGTCTCCCATGTATTCTGTAAATAGAAATTATGGGGCCCTGCGTGCATTCAGCTGACTACATTAAAGCTAAGTGCTCAGTCACACTGTATCCATTCCTCATTATTTATTACTTTTACTCTTCTGTATTTCATTGTAGATTTTTTTTTTGAAATTTGTTTTATCTATGTCGGACTTACTGACCTGATTTGGTCCCTAACCCCGTCGTGAAGTCGGGAGCACTGTAAATATATATATATATATATATATATATATATATATATATATATATATATATATATTGGTGAAGCACAGGCCACAAGGACACTAAAAGCAGTTCCAGACTGACACCACATAAGAGGCACGGGCAGTTTCCCTAATGAGGTTCACTGCGCCATCAGCTCGATGAACAGGCTTTGTGTGAAATATAACAGAGTCTAGAACTGCTTTTAGTGTCCTTGTGGCCTACCCGTAAGCTGCTCTCTAGTCAAACCCAGTAGGTCGAGGTTCATTCCTTGCTGGTGAGGTCGTTGATTATATGTTCAAAGTCCGCCTGTTATATGGACTAAAATGAAGTATATATGATACCCCGTGTTTCATCCCAGTTGGATTTGGTAAAATGATACTGACATCCACATAAGCGTGCACGGGCAGTTCCCAGTGGGAGGTTCACGCCCATCAGCTCGATGAACAGGTGAAATATAACATAGTCTAGAACTGCTTTTAGTGTCCTTGTGGCATGGTCGGTAGCGTTGCCTGGTCCCACACAGTAGGTCGAGGTTCGATTCCTGGCTGGTGAGTCGTTGATTTTATATATATATATATATATATATATATATATATATATATATATATATATATATATATATATATATATATATATATATATATATATATATATATATATATAGACCCCGACTTACGACGGGGTTAGGGACTAAATCAGGTCGTAAGTCCGACATAGATAAAAAAAAAAAAAAATTTTTTTTTCTACAATGAAATACAGTACAGTAAAAGTAATGAATAATGATGAATGGATACAGTACAGTGAAAGTAATAAATAATAAGGAATGGATACAGTGTGACTGAGCACTTAACCTTTAATGTAGTCAGCTGAATGCATGGGGCCCATAATTTTCTAATTATACATGGAGACTACATTAACTGGCGGTTCGGTATAGAAAATGCGTGTCATTTAAAATTTTTTTTTTTTTTTTTTATCTTATATCTGAGGCGATCGTAAGTCCCGGCGAGTCGTAAGTCACGTAGTAAATGAAAGTCGAGATCTGGGTTATATATATATATATATATATATATATATATATATATATATTTTTTTTTAACCAGTCGGAATTGGACTTTAATTTCTCACTAGACTTGGGGTTTATTGATTATTAGATGGTAATTGCAGTGGAAGCGCTCCTTGAGAAATCCCGAACCAGCACAAGAACACTTATTACTAAACAAAATTTAATTCGTGACCATTGAAGGATAGCGTCTGTGACTGGGATGAATGAGAGACACTGTAAAATTTAGACACTTATATTCCTCAACACTACAGACACAATCAAATAATGGTACACCAATATCGCACCTCTTAACCTGAACTAAAACACTACTCTGGAATAAAGGTTGTACATGATATTGAAAATATTAGAAATTCAGGCAATGCCTCATTAGACAACAATAAATTTAAAGTACAGTATTAAGAAATGTGCACACATGAAACAGGCCTTAAGGGCGTTCAACAAAATATTATCAATCACTGAGAAAATTTTAATAAAAAATAGGAAATCAATAACTCTTACAATGAATAGGCCTAAGGGCACTCAACAAAATGATATCCAACCAGAAAATGGTATAAAAAATAGAACTTATTAACTCCAACCTGGGTAGGCCTTCAGGGCACTCAGCAAAATTATATTACCCCAAAGATACACCTAACTTAAACACTACTCTGGGGAACAAACGTTATACCTGTGATTGAAATTATAAAGAAATATTAAATGCACACAGCATACATTAGTAACTGAAAAAAATAGTATTAACTACACAAAATATTGCCACTATTATAGAAGTTACTGAGTCCACCAATACCCGTGAACCATGCTTCCTAACTAACACACACAGATTCCACCTGCACTCCGTGATAGTTTACGGCACAACCAACAGGCACCCGTGGTTTAAGGCCCAAATCAGCCTTTCTCCACCTTGGAAAATGTACCTCTAAGCTCCACTGGATTCTTGGTCCCGCGTGCGCCCTGTATCACTCAGCTGGCTTCACACCCCCCCAGTACATCGATGAAACTGAAGGGTAAGGCCAATCAGACCTGATGCAGTTGAGAAGCTTAGCTTCCGTTAGCAAAGGGTTTCACTAAGCTGCTTGAGATATGTGTATTGTGAGCGAGGCAGAGGCTGATGACCCCAACCGATCATCACGTCGTTGGCTGGACCCAGAGCGGCTAGGTTCACTCAAGAGATCCTTTGCTACCCGCTAACCAGTGACAAGCCTACACTGATCGGTCCATGGCGACAATCGCCAATCCTCAATCATCAGCGGCAGTCTCAAGCGGCAGTCAAGTGGGTTCTGAAACCTGAAATTAACTCACTGTTAGCTCTTGGTAACTTTATCACTGCCCTATCTAACTATCTGAGATCGAATGAAACTTACTTGTTATACTGCAATAGCGCCTTACAGGTGACTATGCCGTGACTATTTCTGTGGACAGGCAGAGGAGCGTCCTGTTGGTCGATTGCTTCGCGGGACTGAGGACCAGCCAGCCTTCGCCTCCCAAAGGCGTTAGCTAAACCTCGTGACATATTTTCCGCCTAACTATTAACTTTCTTTGGAGACCCGTTACATTATTCAGACTGATAAACTATCTATCATTACTTAATTTAATAACTGATATTTAGTTTCATAATTAGTCTCCATATTAATTCATTAAATTATATTTAGTAGCGTATAGGCCTAGTTCCACAACCTCTTGCTACGTCTTGGGGCGTGGTCCTCCCTCAGACGACCTTGAACTCAGCATGCATTTGAAATTACACTGAATTTCTGAATATTATATATACAGGTAGTCCCTGACTTACGACTGCTTGGACTTCGTCCGCCGATTCCGACCTGCTCTGACCTTCGACCGTTGGGACATACGACTGCTGCAGTTGTGACCATTTTTTTTTTATTTTTTTTTTTCTTTCTCCAAATGATGTGCGCATTTTCTATGCAACGTTTCCACTTAATGTAGTCTCCATGTATAATTAGAAAATTATGGGGACCCCGTGTGCATTCAGTTGACTACATTCAAGGCAAGTGCTAATTCACACTGTATCCATTCCTCATTATTTATTACTTTTACTGTACTGTATCCATTCCTCGTTATTTATTACGTTTAGTGTACTGTGTTTCAGTGTAGATTTTTTTTTTTTTTAATTTCTGAAATTGTTTTTATTTTTTATTTTTTTTTTATTTTTTATTTTTATTTTTTTTATCTATGTCAGACTTCGACCATTCGGACTTACAACCTGGATTTGGGTCCCTAACGTCGTAAGTCAGGGCACCTAGTAGCCTATATATATTCCCGACTTACGACTCCTTGAACTTCGTTCATCTGTGCGACCTGCTCTGTTCGACCATTGGGACATATGACCACAGCGTCGTGACCAAAAATATTTTCAAATGGCGCGCATTTCTATACTGAAGCGTTCTGTCGGGCGTGCGTGGCAACCGGTCGCGTGGGTACACTCACTCCAATGGGCGCTTAGTCGGTGTTTGGCTATCGTATCCTATACTGATCGCGCTGTGAACTTTCGTTATTATCGTATTTAATTGACTTTATAATGACTGGAAAGCGTAAAAGTGAGAGTGCTGGTGGTGTTCCAAAAGAAAAGGAGACAGGCAATTACTTTTGAGATGAAAATGAAGATAATAATACAGCATGAGAATGGAAAAACTGTAGCAACAATCTCCGTGACCTGGGTTTCTCACACTCGACTATATCCACTATTCTCAAGGACAAGAGCGTATATTCGTGATGTAGTGAAAGGAACAACACCTATAAAGGGAACTATAATATCAAAGAAAAGACAAGGTCCTATTCACGATATGGAAAAATTATTGGTGATATGGATGAAGACCAGATACAGGCGCGTACCCTTAAGCCTTCTAACCACACAGGCTAAAGCAGAAGCCTGTTCCAAAAGCCTGAAGGAGCAGGCAGGATATGAATGTGATCAAACCTTTGCAGGAAGTCATGGGTGGTTTGATAGATTTAAAAACGCTACAGTTTACACAATGTTAAGGTGAGTGGAGGCAGCTAATGTCGATGTTGGTGCTGCGAAGCTTTAGGGCAGAGTGAGATGAAGTGATTGTGGAAGGGAATTATTGCCTGAGCAAATATTCAATGTGGATGAGACTGGATTATTGTGGAGCGCATGCCTGGTGGACATACATCCACAAAAGCGAAAACAATGCCAGGATTCAAGGCATTCAAGGACAGAATTACACTTCTGTTGGGGGAATGTTGCTGGTTTCAAGCTAAAGCCCTTCATGATCTATTATTCAGAGAACCCTAGGGCTTTTAAACATGTCATAAGCACACTGCGCTGCCAGTGTTTTATCCATAGTAATAAGCCTGGATGATCTTAGCACTGTTTGAGGATTGGTTCATGACTTGCTTCATTCCACGAGCCAAGGAGTAGTGTCTGTGGTTCCATTCAAGATTTTTGCTGATTTTGGATAATGCTCGGGACACCCACCACACCTGGACGACATACCCTGATGTTAAGGTAGTGTACATTCCACCTAACACTACCTCTGTCATCCAACCCATGGATCAAGGTGCTATTGCTGCCTGTAAAAGCGTATTATTCTGCACGACCTTCGCTCAGGCTGTTGCTGCTACTGAAGGTGAAACGCTCAGAGAGTTTCAAAGGATTTAATGAAAATGAAGTTATTTGGGATATTAGTAACAAGATAGTGGAGTTAGGTAAAGCAACTTCAGTTAGAAATTGATAATGAAGATGTTGGACAGTTGGTTGAAAGTGTAGCAGAAGAGCTCAATGCTTGAGGATCTTATTGAACTAGATGCACAGATAATTGCAGAGGAAAAAGAGACAAAATGTAGAAGAAGAACCTGCACCCCCACAGGAAACAAGAAAACCACGAAGTTCCCAAAGTGCTTTAGTGTAATTCACATCTTCAGGGGTGAGTATTACCATTTAATAAAAATTTATCTCAAATTCTATACAACTGAAAACCTGGAATGTTAATGTGACATTTAAAACTCATGCAGTGTGTTC
>NW_024755776.1:0-4226 GCF_018991925.1 Homarus americanus
GGCTACTACTACTACCACGTCAACCATCTCACTACCACTATCATCAACATCATTATTACTACAACCATTACTGCCACCATTTCTAGAATTCATTACTACTATCACCACCATCACCACTATCATCACCACCACCTCTACCATTACTCTTATCACCACCACTACCACCACACACGAGAAAGGTGACACAATAATGTTAGAAAAATACTTGGAAAATGCAGTGAAAATTCAAGGATATATTGCAATGTGAAGACGAATTTTGTGGACGAGAATGTCTGAGAAATTGCTCACTTGAAATTTCACAGATAAAAAAGTTCTAAAAATCACGCAGGAATAAGGACAAATTTTGAAAACTGAAACTGCATAAAAAACGTGAATAAACAGTGAAGATAATTGATTTCAGGACGTAACTTATAATAAAAAAAAAATAAAAAAATATAGACATGAATTAATAAGAAAAAGTTAATAGGAATAAAACAATATCCCAAAGAGGAAACTACTAGACACGAGAGAGAGAGTGTATAGTAGAAATAGTGTGGTGGTGCAGCCTCCTCTTAAGGAATAATTAACACTGAGTAACAAGGGAGGAAGGAATATGGTACTTAAGGTCGAGTCCTGTCACGGTCGCCATTTGTTACGAGTTGGGGATTTAGAATATGGTTACACGTCTACCCAGATCCCAACAGGTAACAAAAAAAAAAACAAAGACAATCGGACTATAAAAGGGTAGACAAAGGATGCGAGTTTTCGTTGTGTATAATAAAGTACCATAAATCCCTTAACAAAATATTCAGCTTATAAATTACCCTTAACCAAACTTAACCTAAACATTAACAGTATATACATATTAATACAACATAAACAATTTTGAAGCAAGTGGACGTGGGGGAGGCAATACAAGATACAAATACTTAAGTGAGGAGCTGAGATGGCTGACGAGTAAGGCTGAGTATTGTAGAAGACGGTAGGTAGTCACTGTCCGTAGGTTTAGAGGATAGATGATCCTGTGGTCACTTCCCAGAGCCAAGTGCTCTCTCCTCGAATTGGAGCTCACAAAGAAGACTTGGAGGAAGTGACGCAACAACCAGGATATGGAGAAGGGAAACCCCGGAGTGTTAACTAAGACGAGTCATACTCGTGTCTCGTCCCTAGATGGCGTTGCTCGTGGTGCTGGGTAGCTGGATCAGGACAATAGATGGCGTGGTTCGTAGTGCTGGGTGGAGGGGTTCGTAACAGGAGAGAATTCAAAACGTTGATCAAGGCAGCTTCACTCCTCTAGTGTTCACAACCTCTGGTGGGATGGGCCCAAGTGCAAGATGTTTTTACGCTAGACTCGCGGAGTTGATCTCCGAACAGAAGCAGCAGCCCAGAAGTTATGTTACAGCCTGAATGAGATGTCGACTGTCCTTCTCTCTCCTTCGGTCGGCTTTGCTCTGCCTCAGGGGAACGAGAGCTTCTGCCCCTACTCCGACAACTGCTGCAGATATTGACTATGAGGCTACAGTCACCGAATGCCGCATAGATCTGCGGCTCAACAAGTTAACACAGATAGGATAGCTTCTTATGTATTAGGATATTTAATATTAAGGTAAATAAATGGTGGTGAAGGTGTGGCTATTGGGGGAGGCTGGAGGCCACGTTATTAAAAAAAAAAAAAGAAAAGAAAAAGTAGTAGTAGTAGTAGTAGTAGTAGTAGTAGTAGTAGTAGCAGCGTGATTGTGAGGCCGTTCTTCTGGTGGATGCCTCAAACGCATTCAACATACTTAACCGCAAGGCTGCACTGCACAACATCAAGATCAAGTGTCCTAGCTTTGCGATGTATGTTGAAAATTCGTATAGGAATCCTTCAGACCTCTCCATAGTAAACAACAAGGCTCTCCGAGGTGATACCATCCTACAGTCGACCGAGGGAACAACACAGGGGGACCCCGTTGCAATGGCAATGTATGCAATAGGCCTATCAGTGCTCCAACAAGAAATAAAGTATGAAACAACTGGGGTCAAACAAGTGGCATATGCTGATGACCTCACAGGAGCAGGAAAAGTGGAGGACATCAAAAAGTGGCTACTACTACTACCACGTCAACCATCTCACTACCACTATCATCAACATCATTATTACTACAACCATTACTGCCACCATTTCTAGAATTCATTACTACTATCACCACCATCACCACTATCATCACCACCACCTCTACCATTACTCTTATCACCACCACTACCACCACACACGAGAAAGGTGACACAATAATGTTAGAAAAATACTTGGAAAATGCAGTGAAAATTCAAGGATATATTGCAATGTGAAGACGAATTTTGTGGACGAGAATGTCTGAGAAATTGCTCACTTGAAATTTCACAGATAAAAAAGTTCTAAAAATCACGCAGGAATAAGGACAAATTTTGAAAACTGAAACTGCATAAAAAACGTGAATAAACAGTGAAGATAATTGATTTCAGGACGTAACTTATAATAAAAAAAAAAAAAAAATATAGACATGAATTAATAAGAAAAAGTTAATAGGAATAAAACAATATCCCAAAGAGGAAACTACTAGACACGAGAGAGAGAGTGTATAGTAGAAATAGTGTGGTGGTGCAGCCTCCTCTTAAGGAATAATTAACACTGAGTAACAAGGGAGGAAGGAATATGGTACTTAAGGTCGAGTCCTGTCACGGTCGCCATTTGTTACGAGTTGGGGATTTAGAATATGGTTACACGTCTACCCAGATCCCAACAGGTAACAACAACAAAAAACAAAGACAATCGGACTATAAAAGGGTAGACAAAGGATGCGAGTTTTCGTTGTGTATAATAAAGTACCATAAATCCCTTAACAAAATATTCAGCTTATAAATTATCCTTAACCAAACTTAACCTAAACATTAACAGTATATACATATTAATACAACATAAACCATTTTGAAGCAAGTGGACGTGGGGGAGGCAATACAAGATACAAATACTTAAGTGAGGAGCTGAGATGGCTGACGAGTAAGGCTGAGTATTGTAGAAGACGGTAGGTAGTCACTGTCCGTAGGTTTAGAGGATAGATGATCCTGTGGTCACTTCCCAGAGCCAAGTGCTCTCTCCTCGAATTGGAGCTCACAAAGAAGACTTGGAGGAAGTGACGCAACAACCAGGATATGGAGAAGGGAAACCCCGGAGTGTTAACTAAGACGAGTCATACTCGTGTCTCGTCCCTAGATGGCGTTGCTCGTGGTGCTGGGTAGGTAGATCAGGACAATAGATGGCGTGGTTCGTAGTGCTGGGTGGAGGGGTTCGTAACAGGAGAGAATTCAAAACGTTGATCAAGGCAGCTTCACTCCTCTAGTGTTCACAACCTCTGGTGGGATGGGCCCAAGTGCAAGATGTTTCTACGCTAGACTCGCGGAGTTGAAACCTCTGGTGGGATGGGCCCAAGTGCAAGATGTTTTTACGCTAGACTCGCGGAGTTGATCTCCGAACAGAAGCAGCAGCCCAGAAGTTATGTTACAGCCTGAATGAGATGTCGACTGTCCTTCTCTCTCCTTCGGTCGGCTTTGCTCTGCCTCAGGGGAACGAGAGCTTCTGCCCCTACTCCGACAACTGCTGCAGATATTGACTATGAGGCTACAGTCACCGAATGCCGCATAGATCTGCGGCTCAACAAGTTAACACAGATAGGATAGCTTCTTATGTATTAGGATATTTAATATTAAGGTAAATAAATGGTGGTGAAGGTGTGGCTATTGGGGGAGGCTGGAGGCCACGTTATTAAAAAAAAAAAAAGAAAAGAAAAAGTAGTAGTAGTAGTAGTAGTAGTAGTAGTAGTAGTAGTAGCAGCGTGATTGTGAGGCCGTTCTTCTGGTGGATGCCTCAAACGCATTCAACATACTTAACCGCAAGGCTGCACTGCACAACATCAAGATCAAGTGTCCTAGCTTTGCGATGTATGTTGAAAATTCGTATAGGAATCCTTCAGACCTCTCCATAGTAAACAACAAGGCTCTCCGAGGTGATACCATCCTACAGTCGACCGAGGGAACAACACAGGGGGACCCCGTTGCAATGGCAATGTATGCAATAGGCCTATCAGTGCTCCAACAAGAAATAAAGTATGAAACAACTGGGGTCAAACAAGTGGCATATGCTGATGACCTCACAGGAGCAGGAAAAGTGGAGGACATCAAAAAGTGGTGGGACCTGGTAACATCGCGAGGTCCACATATAGGGTACCACCTAA
>NW_024755777.1:0-3466 GCF_018991925.1 Homarus americanus
TGTGATGGAGAGAGAGAAGGGGGCCTTATGATGGAGATGGGAGGATTTTGTGGAGGAGAGGAATTTGTGATGGAGAGAGGGGGTGGGGCTTATGATGGAGATGGGAGGATTTTGTGGTGGAGATGAATTTGTGATGGAGAGAGAGAAGGGGGCCTTATGGTGGAGATGGGAGGATTTTGTGGAGGAGAGGAATTTGTGATGGAGAGAGAGAAGGGAGCCTTATGGTGGAGATGGGAGGATTTTGTGGTGGAGAGGAATTTGTGATGGAGAGAGAGAAGGGGGCCTTATGGTGGAGATGGGAGGATTTTGTGGTGGGTGATTAGCGAGAGATTAGGGATTAGTTTTAAGGGACGTGGGAGTTAAATATTTTTGGGGGAGGGTCGGTAAGGATTATAGTGTCACTCCTTCATCCCTAATCCTCGTTCATCCTCCCTCCCTTATTTTCTCCTCCTTCCCTCCCTCACTTCCTCCTTCCTTTCTTCACTTCCTCCTTCCTTCCACCGTGTAGGAAGGGGTAATGGGTGTGAAGGCAGGGGTGATGGGTGTGTAGGAAAGGGTGATGGGTGTGAAGGAAGTGGTGGTGGGTGTGAAGGAAGTGGTGGTGGGTGTGTAGGAAGGGGTGATGGGTGTGAAGGAAGGGGTAGTGGGTGTGTGGGAAGGGGTGTGTGCTGGGAAGGTGGTGGGTGTGAAAGGGAAGGGTGGTGGGTGTGTGGGGAAGGGGTGATGGGGTGAAGGAAGGGTGATGGAGTTGTATAGGAAGGGAATTTGATGGGTGTGAAGAAGGGGATGGAAAGGAAAGGGGTGATGGGGAGTGAGAAGGGGTGATAGAGGTGAAGGAAGGGGTGATGGGGTGAAGAAGGGGGTGATGGGGTGAAGGAAGGAATTGATGGGGAGTGAGAAGGGGTGATGGATGAAGGGAGGGGTGATGGGTGTGAAGGAAGGGGTGGTGGAACATGAGAGGGGTGATGGGGAGTGAAGGAAGGGGTGATGGGGTGAAGGAAGGGGGTGATGGGTGTATATTAGACCACTTATCTGAGACCCTCTTTATTGACATCTTTAAGTGAGTTATTTCTGGATTCTTCATCAATATTATTCTCTCTCTTCCACTTACACCCTCATCCTCCTCCACGCCCTCATCCTACACGCCCACACCACTTCTCCTAAGTGCCTTTTTCTTCCTCTCATTGTTCGTGTATTTTCCCCTCCTCCCTCCTCCCCTAATCACCTCCCCTCCATATTCCCACACCTCCCCTCATCCCACACCTTCCCACCTCCTCATCCCCACCTTCCTCACCTTCCCTCACATCCTCCTTCCTTCCCTCTGCCTCCTTAAATCATTACACCTTCCTCTCCTCATCCCCACAACCCTCTTTCTCCTCACATCCCCACACCTTCCCTCACACCACACTCCTAACCACCTGCCCCACATCAGTCCCCACATCACTCCACCCACACTCCCAACTACTCCACCCTCACCATACACCCACACTATACGTATTTCCTTATCCCTTACACACTAATACATACATTATCTAAATTACCTCTAACACCCCTTACACTTCCCTTACTAACACCTCCGTTATACACATCTAGTCTATCACCACAACCCACACCTCCCCCCAACGTACACCACTACAACCCACACCTCCCCCCAACGTACACCACTACAACCCACACAACTCTCTCACTTTACAAAACATCACTGCCACATTCTGTACCTGACCCCATCCCCCCACCATCATCACCACCACCACCACCACAACTCTCCTCACTAAACGAGCACCCACACCACACACCGCTAACACCACCACCGCCAACACCACCAATGCCACAACCTACATCTGCCCCACTCCTCCACAGTCACAGGAGGTGTCAGTACCCCAGACCCAAGGATGGGCTGGATCTCCAAGACGCTATATCCAATTTTTGCGACTCTTGGGAAAAGAATAGAAAAACCTGAGTCAGTCTCTGTATACACAACTGACTCGCTCAAACCTAAATGGCCTCCCCTTACAAAGCCTCTCGGGAGGGGGGGAGGGGCGTTATTGTGACTTTTTTTGGCGGAGGGAATAGTTGCAGTGAGGCCATTTTCTCCGGCCATTGCGGGAAGGGTCATTAGTTTGCACCTGTATACGAAGGAGGTACTGAGTAGTGTCCATGAATATATATTGCGAATTATTGAAAAAATAAAACATCATCTAGACACTCAAGTAGGAGATGCAGAAGGCGTTGTAGTACCTGCACCTTCATTAGTGCTGATGATGATGATGATGATCGTTGTGGTGAGTAGCAACAGGTGTACTAAGAGAGAACTCAATAATTCCACCTAAAGATGCGTTATTTTTACCACTTCCGGCAACATTAACTTACACAAATAGAGACATAAGGATGAAACACTGTTAGTATATGTCATCACCAGTACAGAACCTCCTATTCGAGTGCCTTGTGTCAAGGTCATGATCACGGGGTGAATTTCAACGTTGAAGTCTGGTGAATTCCTTAACAGGGACTTAAAATGGCTTGTGCTTCCACTTTCACGTGTTCAGTCTCTCATTAGTGTTTTGTTAATTGAAATTTTTCAAAAACGTTACGGATAACCTGAAGATGAGACACGCCACCTTATTTAACCTGATGATAAAACAACTTAACCCGGATCTAACCTAACCTAACCTAACCTAACCTAACCCCAGGTAGCGTTAGCGTGAAATTAGCTGGAGAGGAGGTCAAATCTTTAATGTGATCCAATATTACTCGCTTTATTTCCACCTGGTGTCAAGGCCTAACATAATGTGCGTGCGTGCGTGGTGAACTTAAGCTACACCTTCTCTAATTACGTAGAACAAACATGTGATCGTATATTCGTAGGATATACCAGATTCGAACACCCGGATATAATAGATTCGAACACCCGGATATACCAGATTCGAACACCCGGATATAATAGATTCGAACACCCGGATATACTGTACCTCATCTCTCACGCCTAAAATATATTATATTACCCAACGCTCTACTGACCCTTATATCCCAGTTAAACACGGATATAAAGACATGTTCGTATATATCCGGGTTATACCAGAAGCTAATGGTCATCGCCGGCTTTACTATACAGGGGTCATATAGTCTGGCGAGATATAGATTCGTTGAGGCGACAAGCAGCCACGCCGTTCACCCTGGGTTATGACCTACTTAGTGCGATAAACAGTGCCGTACGTTCACTTGATATATGCTGTCCTTCCTCTTACGTTCTGACGATATGCTTTCTGGTGCGTTAAGGCCATACGTTCGTGGGGGGATTTTTTTTTAAATTTTCCGTTTTGGTGGTAGTTACTGTACTTTCACTTACGTTCTGGTGATAGTTACTTTCTCTTACGTTCTGGTGATAGTTACTTTCTCTTACTTTTTTGGTGAAAGTTACTTCCTCTTACGTTCTGGTGGTACTTACTTTCTCCTACGTTCTGGTGGT
>NW_024755778.1:0-17414 GCF_018991925.1 Homarus americanus
ATCAGGGGCCTTTGTTATACTTCATTAGGGGGCTTTGTTAAATCGATCAGGGGACTTTGTTATTCAAGATAAGGGGGGCTTTGTTATACTCGATCAGGGGGCTTTGTTATACTCGATCAGGGAACTTTGTTATACTCGATCAGGGGCCTTTGTTATACTCGTTCAGGCGTCTTTGTTATACTCGAACCATGGGACTTTGTTATACTCGATCAGGGGCCTTTGTTAAACTCGATCAGGGCCCTTTGTTATACTCGATCAGGGGACTTTGTTATACTCGATCAGGCGACTTTGTTATACTCGATCAGGGGGCTTTGTTAAACTCGATCAGGCAACTTTGTTATACTCGATCAGGGGCCTTTGTTATAATCGTTCAGGGGACTTAGTTATACTCGATCAGGGGACTTTGTTATACTCGACCAAGGGAGTTTGTAATACTCAACCAGGGGACTTTGTTATACTCGATCAGGGGGCTTTGTTATACTTGATCAGGGGGCTTTGTTATACTCGATCAGGGGACTTTGTTATTCAAGATAAGGGGGGCTTTGTTATACTCGATCAGGGGGCTTTGTTATATTCGATGAGGGGACTTTTTTGTACTCGATCATGGGACTTTGTTATACTTGATCAGGGGCCTTTGTTATACTCGATCAGGGGACTTTGTTATACTCGACCAGGGGACTGTGTTATACTCGATCATGGGCCTTTGTTATACTTGATCAGGGGGCTTTGTTATACTTGATCAGGGGACTTTGTTATTCTCGATAAGGGGGTCTTTGTCATACTCGATCAGGGTCTTTGTTATACTTGATAAGGGGGCTTTGTTATACTCGATCAGGTGACTTTGTTATTCTCGATAAGGGGGTCTTTGTTATACTCGATCAGGGGGCTTTGTTATACTCGATTAGGAAACTTTGTTATACTCGATCAGGGGCCTTTGTTATACTCGTTCAGCCGACTTTGTTATACTCGACCAGGGGACTTTGTTATACTCGATCAGGGGCCTTTGTTAAACTCGATCAGGGACCTTTGTTATACTCGATCAGGGGACTTTGTTATACTCGATCAGGGGATTATGTTATTCTCGATCAGGGGGCTTTGTTATACTCGATCAGGGAACTTTGTTATACTCGATCAGGGGCCTTTGTTATAATCGTTCAGGGGACTTTGTTCTACTTGATCAGAGGGCTTTGTTATACTCGATCAGGGGACTTTGTTATTCTCGATAAGGGGGTCTATGTTATACTCGATGAGGGGGCTTTTTTATACTTGATTAGGGGGCTTTGTTATACTCTATCAGGAGACTTTGTTATACTCGACCAGGGGACTTTGTTATACTCGATCAGGGGCCTTTGTTATACTTGATCAGGGGGCTTTGTTATACTTGATCAGGGGACTTTGTTATTCTCGATAAGGGGGTCTTTGTTATACTCGATCAGGGGGCTTTGTTATACTTGATAAGGGGGCTTTGTTATACTCGATCAGGTCACTTTGTTATTCTCGATAAGGGGGTCTTTGTTATACTCGATCAGGGGGCCTTTGTTATACTTGATCAGGAAACTTTGTTATACTCGATCAGGGGCCTTTGTTAAACTCGATTAGGGACCTTTGTTATACTCGATCAGGGGACTTTGTTATACTCGATCAGGGGACTATGTTATTCTCGATCAGGGGGCTTTGTTATACTCGATCAGGGAACTTTGTTATACTCGATCAGGGGCCTTTGTTATAATCGTTCAGGGGACTTTGTTATGCTTGATCAGGGGCTTTGTTATACTCCATCAGGGGACTTAGTTATTCTCGATAAGGGGGCTTTGTTATACTCGATCAAGGGGCTTTGTTATACTCGATCAGGGAACTTTGTTATACTCGATGAGGGGCCTTTGTTATACTCGTTCAGGCGTCTTTGTTATACTCGACCAGGGGACTTTGTTATACTCGATCAGGGGCCTTTGTTAAACTCGATCAGGGCCTTTTGTTATACTCGATCAGGGGACTTTGTTATACTCGATCAGGCGACTTTGTTATACTCGATCAGGGGGCTTTGTTAAACTCGATCAGGGAACTTTGTTATACTCGATCAAGGGACTTTGATATACTCAACCAGGAGACTTTGTTATACTCGATCAGGGGCCTTTGTTCTACTTGATCAGGGGGCTTTGTTATACTCGATCAGGGGACTTTGTTATTCTCGATAAGGGGGTCTTTGTTATACTCGATCAGGGGGCTTTGTTATACTTGATCAGGGGTTTTGTTATACTCGATCAGGGGACTTTGTTATTCAAGATAAGAGGGACTTTGTTATACTCGATCAGGGGGCTTTGTTTTACTCGATCAGGGGACTTTGTTATATTCGATGAGGGGACTTTTTTATACTCGATCATGGGACTTTGTTATACTCGATCAGTGGCCTTTGTTATACTCCAGTCACGGGACTTTGTTATACTCAAACAGGGACTTTATTTATACTCGATCATGGTCGCTGTTATACTTGATAAGGGGGCTTTGTTATACTCGATCAGGTGACTTTGTTATTCTCGATAAGGGGGTCTTTGTTATACTCGATCAGGGGATTTGTTATACTCGATCAGGAAACTTTGTTATACTCGATCAGGGGCCTTTGTTATACTCGTTCAGCCGACTTTGTTATACCCGACCAGGGGACTTTGTTATACTCGATCAGGGGCCTTTGTTAAACTCGATCAGGGACCTTTGTTATACTCGATCAGGGGACTTTGTTATACTCGATCAGGGGACTATGTTATTCTCGATCAGGGGGCTTTGTTATACTCGATCAGGGGTCTTAGTTATTCTCGATAAGGGGGACTTTGTTATACTCGATGAGGGGCTTTGTTGTACTCAATCCGGGAAATTTTGTTATACTCGATCATGGGCCTTTGTTATACTTGATCAGGGGACTTTTTATACTCGATCAGGGGCCTTTGTTATACTTGATCAGGGGGCTTTGTTATACTCGTTCAGGGGACTTTGTTATTCAGGATAAGGGGGGCTTTGTTATACTCGATGAGGACTTTTTTATACTTGATCATGGGACTTTGTTATACTCGATCAGTGGCCTCTGTTATACTCGATCAGGGGACTTTGTTATACTCGACCAGGGGACTTTGTTATACTCGATCAGGGGCCTTTGTTATACTTGATCAGGGGGCTTTGTTATACTTGATCAGGGGACTTTGTTATTCTCGATAAGGGTGTCTTTGTTATACTCGATCAGGGGGCTTTGTTATACTCGATGAGGGAACTTTGTTATACTCGATCAGGGGTCTTTGTTATTCTCGATAAGAAGTCTTTGTTATACTCGATCAGGGGCTTTGTTATACTCGATCAGGAAACTTTGTTATACTCGATCAGGGCGCTGTTAAGAAACTCGATTAAGGACCTTTGTTATATACTCGATCAGGGCTGTTATACTCGATCAGGGGACATATTTATTCTCGATCAGGGCTTTGTTATACTTGATCAGGGGACTTTGTTATACTCGATCAGGGAGCTTAGATATTCTCGATAAGGGGGACTTTGTTATACTCGATGAGGGGGCTTTGTTATACTCGATCAGGGAAATTTTGTTATACTCGATCATGGGCCTTTGTTATGCTCGATCAGGGGACTTTGTTATACTCGATCAGGGGCCTTTGTTATACTTGATCAGGGGGCTTTGTTATACTCGATCAGGGGACTTTGTTATTCAAGATAAGGGGGGCTTTGTTATACTCGATCAGGGGGCTTTGTTATACTCGATCAGGGAACTTTGTTATACTCGATCAGGGGCATTTGTTATACTCGTTCAGGCGTGTTTGTTATACTCGACCAGGGGACTTTGTTATACTCGATCAGGGGACTTTGTTATACTCGATCAGGGGACTTTGTTATACTCGATCAGGGGACTTTGCTATACTCGATGAGCGGGCTTTGTTATACTCGATCAGGGGACATTGTTATACTCGATCAGGGCCTTTAGTGCATAATCGTTTCAGGGACTTTTGTTATATACTCGTCAGGGGACTTTGTTATACTCGACCAGGGGTTTGTTGCCCATATCGACAAGGGACTTTTGTTATATACTCGATCAAGGGGCTTTGTTAAACTCGATGAGGGCCTTTTGTTATACTCGATCAGGGGACTTTGTTATACTCCAATCGGGGACTTTGTTATACTACTGATCAGGGGCTTTGTTATGATTATACTCGATCAGGGAACTTTTGTTATACTCGATCAGGGGACTTTGTTAATACTCGATCAGGGACTTTGTTATACTCGATCAGGGACTTTAATGCTTCGATCGGGGTTTTTGTTATACTCGATCAGGGGAGTTTCTTATAATTCTACCAGGGGACATAGTTATACTCGATGAGGGGCCTTTGTTAAACTCGATAAGGGGCCTTTGTTATACTCGACCAGGGGACTTTGTTATACTCGATCAGGGGCCTTTGTTATAATCGTTCAGGTGACTTTGTTATACTCGACCAGGGGACTTTGTTATACTCGATCTGGGGCGTTTGTTATACTTGATCAGGGGCCTTTGTTATACTCGATCAGGGAACTTTGTTATACTCGATCAGGAGCCTTTGTTATACTCGTTCAGGTGTCTTTGTTATACTCGACCAGAGGACTTTGTTATCCTCGATCAGGGGACTTTGTTATACTCGATGAGCGGGCTTTGTTATACTCGATCAGGGGACATTGTTATAGACTTTTAGGGTCCTTTGTTATACTAGAGCAGGGGCCTTTGTTATACTCATTCAGGGGACTTTGTTATACTCGAAAAGGGGACTTTGTTATACTCGATCTAGGGCCTTTGTTATACTTGATCAGGAGACTTTGTTATAATCGACCAGGGGACTTTGTCATACTCGATCAGGGGACTTTGTTATACTCGATCAGGGGGCTTTGTTATACTCGACCAGGGGACTTTGTTATACTCGATCTGGAGCCTTTGTTATAATTGATCAGGGGCTTTGTTATACTCGATTAGGGGACTTAGTTATTCTCGATAAGGGGCCTTTGTTATACTCGATCAGGGAAATTTTGTTAATCTCGATCATGGGCCTTTGTTAAACTTGATTAGGGGACTTTGTTATACTCGACCAGGGGAATTTGTTATACTCGATGAGGGGCCTTTGTTATACTTGATCAGGGGGCTTTGTTATACTCGATCAGGGGACATTGTTATTCTCGATAAGGGGGACTTTGTTATACTTAATTAGGGGACTTTGTTATACTCGATCAGGGAACTTTGTTATACCTGATCAGGGGCCCTTGTTATACTCGTTCAGGCGCATTTGTTATATTCGATCAGGGGGCTTTGTTATACTCGATCAGGGGACTTTGTTATTTTCGATGAGGGACTTTGCTATTCTCGATCATGGGACTTTCTTATACTCGATGAGGGACCTTTGTTATACTCGATGAGGGGACTTTGTTCTACTCGATCAGGGGAATTTGTTATACTCGATCAGGGGACTTTGTTATACTCGATGAGGGGACTTTTTTATACTCGATCATGGGACTTTGTTATACTCGATGAGGGGCCTTTGTTAT
The DNA here is from genome assembly GCF_018991925.1 of Homarus americanus. Classification (NCBI taxonomy): domain Eukaryota; kingdom Metazoa; phylum Arthropoda; class Malacostraca; order Decapoda; family Nephropidae; genus Homarus; species Homarus americanus. Next base: position 5,557 of record NW_024755778.1, read on the forward strand.
ACTCGATCAGGGGCCTTTGTTATACCCGATCAGGGGACTTTGTTATAATTGATCAGAGGACTTTGTTAAACTCTATGAGGGGGCTTTGTTATCCTCGATCAGGGAACTTTATTATACTCGGTGAGGGGACATTGTTATACTGGATCAGGTGACTTTGTTTTACTCGATGAGGGGGCTTTGTTATACTCGATCAGGGAACTTTGTTATACTCGATCAGGGGCCTTTGTTATACTCGATCAGGGGCCTTTGTTATACACGATCAGGGGACTTTGTTATACTCGACCTGGGACTTTGTTATACTTGATCAGGGAGCTTTGTTATACTCGATCAGGGGACATTGTTATTCTCGATAAGGGGGACTTTGTTTTTCTCGATGAGGGGCTTTGTTATACTCGATCAGGGAACTTTGTTATGCTCGATCAGGGGCCTTTGTTATACTCGATCAAAGGACTTTGTTATACTCGACCAGGGGACTTTGTTATTCTCGATAAAGGGGTCTTTGTTATATTCGATCAGGGGGCTTTGTTATACTTGGTCAGGGGGCTTTGTTATACTCGATCAGGGGACTTTGTTATTCAAGATAAGGGGTGCTTTGTTATACTCGATCAGTGGGCTTTGTTATACTCGATCAGGGGACTTTGTTATATTCGATGAGAGGACTTTTTTATACTCGATCATGGGACTTTGTTATACTCGATCATGGGCCTTTGTTATACTCGATCAGGGAACTTTGTTATACTCGACCAGGGGACTTTGTTATACTCGATCAGGGGCCTTTGTTATACTTGATCAGGGGGCTTTGTTATATTTGATCAGGGAACTTTGTTATTCTCGATAAGGGGGTCTTTGTTATACTCGATCAGGGGGCTTTGTTATACTTGATCAGGGGGCTTTGTTATACTCGATCAGGGGACTTTGTTATTCTCGATAAGGGGGTCATTGTTATACTCGATCAGGGGGCTTTGTTATACTCGATCAGGGAACTTTATTATACTCGATTAGGGGCCTTTGTTATACTCGTTCAGGCGACTTTGTTATACTCGACCAGGGGACATTGTTATACTCGATCAGGGGCCTTTGTTAAACTCGATCAGGGCCCTTTGTTATACTCGATCTGGGGAATTTGTTATACTCGATCAGGCGACTTTGTTATTCTCGATCAGGGACATTGTTGCTCTCGATCAGGGGCCTTTGTTAAACTCGATCAGGGCCCTTTGTTTTACTCGATCAGGGGACATTGTTATACTCGATCAGGCGACTTTGTTATACTCGACCAAGGGAGTTTGTTATACTCAACCAGGGGACTTTGTTATACTCGATTAGGGGCCTTTGTTAAACTCGATGAGGGGCCTTTGTAATACTCGATCAAGGGACTTTGTTATACTCGATAAGGGGGTTATTGTTATACTCAATCAGGGGGCTTTGTTATACTTGATCAGGGGGCATTGTTATACTCGATCAGGGGACTTTGTTATACTTGATCAGGGGACTTTGTTATTCTCGATAAGGGGGTCTTTGTTATACTCGATGAGGGGGCTTTGTTATACTTGATCAGGGGGCTTTGTTATACTCGATCAGGTGACTTTGTTATTCTCGATAAGGGAGTCTTTGTTATACTCGATCAGGGGGCTTTGTTATAATCGATCAGGGAACTTTGTTATACTCGATCAGGGGCCTTTGTTATACTCGTTCAGGCGACTTTGTTATACTCGACCAGGGGACTTTGTTATACTCGATCAGGGGACTTTGTTATACTCGATCGGGGGAGTTTCTTATAATTCTAGCAGGGGACTTTGTTGTACTCGATGAGGGGCCTTTGTTAAACTCGATAAGGGGCCTTTGTTATACTCGTCCAGGGGACTTTGTTATACTCGATCAGGGGACTTTGTTATACTCGATCTGGGGCCTTTGTTATACTTGATCAGGGGCCTTTCTTATACTCGATCAGGGAACTTTGTTATACTCGATCAGGGGCCTTTGTTATACTCGTTCAGGTGTCTTTGTTATACTCGACCAGAGGACGTTGTTATCCTCGATCAGGGGACTTTGTTATACTCGATGAGCGGGCTTTGTTATACTCGATCAGGGGACATTGTTATAGACTTTTAGGGTCCTTTGTTATACTCGAGCAGGGGCCTTTGTTATACTCGTTCAGGGGACTTTGTTATACTCGAAAAGGGGACTTTGTTATACTCGACCTAGGGCCTTTGTTATACTTGATCAGGGGACTTTGTTATAGTCGACCAGGGGACTTTGTCATACTCGATCAGGGGACTTTGTTATACTCGATCAGGGGGCTTTGTTATACTCGACCAGGGGACTTTGTTATACTCGATCTGGAGCCTTTGTTATACTTGATCAGGGGGCTTTGTTATACTCGATCAAGGGACTTAGTTATTCCCGATAAGGGGGACTTTGTTATACTCGATGAGGGGGCTTTCTTAAACTCGATCAGGGAAATTTTGTTATTCTCGATCATGGGCCTTTGTTAAACTCGATTAGGGGACTTTGTTATACTCGACCAGGGGACTTTGTTATACTCGATGAGGGGCCTTTGTTATACTTGATAAGGGGGCTTTGTTATACTCGATCAGGGGACATTGTTATTCTCGATAAGGGGGACTTTGTTATACTCAATTAGGGAACTTTGTTATACTCGATCAGGGAACTTTGTTATACTCGATCAAGGGCCTTTGTTATACTCGTTCAGGCGCTTTTGTTATATTCGATCAGGGGGCTTTGTTATACTCGATCAGGGGCCTTTGTTATAATCGTTCAGGGGACTATGTTATAACTCGAACAGGGGACCTTGTTATACTCGATTAGGGGACTTTGTTATACTCAATCAGGGGACTTTGTTATATTCGATGAGGGACTTTGTTATTCTCGATCATGGGACTTTGTTATACTCGATGAGGGGCCTTTGTTATACTCGATGAGGGGACTTTGTTCTACTCGGTCAGGGGAATTTGTTATACTCGATCATGGGACTTTGTTATACTCGATGAGGGGCCTTTGTTATACTCGATCAGGGGCCTTTGTTATACCCGATCAGGGGACTTTGTTATAATTGATCAGAGGACTTTGTTGTACTCTATGAGGGGACTTTGTTATCCTCGATCAGGGAACTTTATTATACTCGGTGAGGGGACATTGTTATACTGGATCAGGGGACTTAGTTTTACTCGATGAGGGGGCTTTGTTATACTCGATAAGGGGACATTGTTATACTTGACCAGGGGCCTTTGTTATACTCGACCAGGGGCCTTTGTTATACTCGATCAGGGGCCTTTGTTATACTCGATCAGGGGACTTAGTTATACTCGACCTGGGACTTTGTTATACTCGATTTGGAGCCTTTGTTATACTTGATCAAGGGGCTTTGTTATTCTCGATCAGGGGACTTTGTTATTCTTGATAAGGTGGACTTTGTTATACTCGATGAGGGGGCTTTGTTATACTCGATCAGGGAACTTTGTTATACTCGATCAGGGGCCTTTGTTATACTCGATCAGGGGACTTTGTTATACTCGATCAGGGGCCTTTCTTATACTTGATCAGGGGGCTTTGTTATACTCGATCTGGGGACTTTGTTATTCTCGATAAAGGGGTCTTTGTTATATTCGATCAGGGGGCTTTGTTATACTTGATCAGGGGGCTTTGTTATACTCGATCAGGGGACTTTGTTATTCAAGATAAGGGGGGCTTTGTTATACACAATCAGGGGGCTTTGTTATACTCGATCAGGGGACTTTGTTATATTCGATGAGAGGACTTTTTTATACTCGATCATGGGACTTTGTTATACTCGATCAGGGGCCTTTGTTATACTCGGTCAGGGGACTTTGTTATACTCGACCAGGGTGGCGTCGATCAGGACGCTGTTTATACTTGATCAGGGGGCTTTGTTATATTTGATCAGGGAACTTTGTTATTCTCGATAAGGGGGTCTTTGTTATACTCGATCAGGGGGCTTTGTTATACTTGATCAGAGGGCTTTGTTATACTCGATCAGGGGACTTTGTTATTCTCGATAAGGGGGTCTTTGTTATACTCGATCAGGGGGCTTTGTTATTCTCGATCAGGGAACTTTATTATACTCGATCAGGGGCCTTTGTTATACTCGTTCAGGCGACTTTGTTATACTCGACCAGGGGACATTGTTATACTCGATCAGGGGCCTTTGTGCAAAGCTCGATCAGGGCGCTGTTATACTCGATCAGGGTCTTTGTTATTCTCGATCAGGGGGACTTTGTTATACCCGATCAGGGGACTTTGTTATACTCGATCAGTGAACTTTGTTATACTCGATCAGGGGCCTTTGTTATACTCGTTCAGGCGCCTTTGTTATATTCGATCAGGGGCCTTTGTTATACTCGACCAAGGGAGTTTGTTATACTCGACCAGGAGACTTTGTTATACTCGATGAGGGGACTTTGTTATACTCGATCAAGGGGCTTTGTTATACTCGATCAGAACTGTTATACTCGATCAGGGGACTTTGTTATACTCGATCAGGGGACTTTGTTATACTCGATCAGGGGACTTTGTTATACTCGATCAGGGGACTTTGTTATACTCGACCAGGGGACATTATATTCGATCAGGGCCTTTGTTATACTTGATCAGGGCTTTGTTACTTCTCAATCAGGGACATTGTTATTCTCGATAAGAGGACTTTGTTATACTCCAATTAGGGGCTTTGTTATACTCAAACAGGAACTTTGTTATACTCGATGAGGGCCTTTGTTATACTCGTTCAGGCTCTTTGTTATATTCGATTAGGGCTTTGGTACGCTACTCGATTAGGGACTTTGTTATACTCGATCAGGGACTTTGTTATACTCGATCAGGGGACTTTGTTATACTCGACCTGGGACTTTGTTATACTCGATGAGGGGCCTTTGTTATACTCGATGAGGGGCCTTTGTTATGCCCGATCAGGGGACTTTGTTATAATCGATCAAAGGACTTTGTTATACTCTATGAGGGGGCTTTCTTGTCCTCGATCAGAGAACTTTATTATACTCGGTGAGGGGACTTTGTTATACTGGATCAGGGGACTTTGTTATACTCGATTTGGAGCCTTTGTTATACCTGATCAGGGGGCTTTGTTATACTCGATCAGGAGACTTTGTTATTCTCGATAAGGGGGACTTTGTTATACTCGATGAGGGGGCTTTATTATACTCGATCAGGGAACTTTGTTATACTCGATCAGGGGCCTTTGTTATACTCGATCAGGGGACTTTGTTATACTCGACCAGGGGACTTTATTTTACTCGATCAGGGGCCTTTGTAATACTTGATCAGGGGGCTTTGTTATACTCGATCAGGGGACTTTGTTATTCTTGATAAGGGGGTCTTTGTTATACTCGATTAGGGGGCTTTGTTATACTTGATCAGGGGGCATTGTAATACTCGATCAGGGGACTTTGTTATTCAAGATAAGAGGGACTTTGTTTTACTCGATCAGGGGGCTTTGTTATACTCGGTCAGGCGACTTTGTTATATTCGATGAGGGGACTGTTGTATACTCGATCATGGGACTTTGTTATACTCGATCAGGGGCCTTTGTTATACTTGATCAGGGGACTTTGTTATACTCGACCAGGGGACTTTGTTATACTCGATCAGGGGCCTTTGTTATACTTAATCAGGGGGCTTTGTTATACTTGATCAGGGGACCTTGATATTCTCGATAACGGGGTCTTTGTTATACTCGATGAGGGGGCTTTGTTATACTTGATCAGAGGGCTTTGTTATACTCGATCATGTGACTTTGTTATTCTCGATAAGGGCGTCTTTGTTATACTCGATCAAGGGGCTTTGTTATAATCGATCAATGAACTTTGTTATACTCGACCAGGGGACTTTGTTATACTCGATCAGGGGACTTTGTTATACTCGATCAGGGGAGTTTCTTATAATTCTACCTGGGGACTTTGTTAAACTCGATGAGGGGCCTTTGTTAAACTCGATAAGGGGCCTTTGTTATACTCGACCAGGGGACTTTGTTATACTCGATCAGGGGACTTTGTTATACTCGATCTGGGGCCTTTCTTATACTTGATCAGGGCCTTTCTTATACTCGATCAGGGAACTTTGTTATACTCGATTAGGGGCCTTTGTTATACTCGTTCAGGTGTCTTTGTTATACTCGACCAGAGGACTTTGCTATCCTCGATCAGGGGACTTTGTTATACTCGATGAGCGGGCTTTGTTATACTCGATCAGGGGACATTGTTATAGACTTTTAGTGTCCTTTGTTATACTCGAGCAGGGGCCTTTGTTATACTCGTTCAGGGGACTTTGTTATACTCGAAAAGGGGACTTTGTTATACTCGACCTAGGGCCTTTGTTATACTTGATCAGGGGACTTTGTTATAGTCGACCAGGGGACCTTGTCATACTCGATCAGGGGACTTTGTTATACTCGATCAGGGGGCTTTGTTATACTCGACCAGGGGACTTTGTTATACTCGATCTGGAGCCTTTGTTATACTTGATCAGGGGGCTTTGTTATACTCGATCAAGGGACTTAGTTATTCCCGATAAGGGGGACTTTGTTATACTCGATGAGGGGGCTTTGTTTACTCGATCAGGGAAATTTTGTTATTCTTGATCATGGGCCTTTGTTAAACTCGATTAGGGGACTTTGTTATACTCGACCAGGGGACTTTGTTATACTCGAGGAGGGGCATTTGTTATACTTGATCAGGGGGCTTTGTTATACTCGGTCAGGGGACATTGTTATTCTCGATAAGGGGGACTTTGTTATACTTAATTAGGGGACTTTGTTATACTCGATCAGGGAACTTTGTTATACTCGATCAGGGGCCTTTGTTATACTCATTCAGGCGCTTTTGTTATATTCGATCAGGGCGCTTTGTTATACTCGATCAGGGGCCTTTGTTATAATCGTTCAGGGGACTATGTTATACTCGAACAGGGGACCTTGTTATACTCGATCATGGGACTTTGTTATACTCGATCAGGGGACTTTGTTATATTCGATGAGGGACTTTGTGATTCTCGATCATGGGACTTTCTTATACTTGATGAGGGGCCTTTGTTATACTCGATGAGGGGACTTTGTTCTACTCGATCAGGGGAATTTGTTATACTCGATCAGGGGACTTTGTTTTATTCGATGAGGGGACTTTTTTATACTCGATCATGGGACTTTGTTATACTCTATGAGGGAGCTTTGTTATCCTCGATTAGGGAACTTTATTATACTCGGTGAGGGGACATTGTTATACTGGATCAGGGGACTTTGTTTTACTCGATGAGGGGGCTTTGTTATACTCGATCAGGGGACTTTGTTATACTCGACCAGGGGCCTTTGTTATACTCGATCAGGGGCCTTTGTTATACTCGATCAGGGGACTTTGTTATACTCGACCTGGGACTTTGTTATACTCGATTTGGAGCCTTTGTTATACTTGATCAGGGGGCTTTGTTAAACTCGATCAGGGGACTTAGTTATTCTCGATAAGGGGGACTTTGTTATACTCGATGAGGGGATTTGTTATACTCGATCAGGGAACTTTGTTATACTCGATCAGGGGCCTTTGTTATACTCGATTAGGGGACTTTGTTATACTCGACCAGGGGACTTTGTTATACTCGATCAGGGGCCTTTGTTATACTTGAACCTGAGGCTTTGTTAAACTCGATCAGGGGACTTTGTTATTCTCGATAAGGGGGTCTTTGTTATATTCGATCAGGGGGCTTTGTTATATTTGGTCAGGGGGCTTTGTTATACTCGATCAGGTGACTTTGTTATTCTCGATAAGGGGGTCTTTGTTATACTCGATCAGGGGGCTTTGTTATAATCGATCAGGGAACTTTGTTATACTCGATCAGGGGCCTTAGTTATACTCGTTCAGGCGACTTTGTTATACTCGACCAGGGGACTTTGTTATACTCGATCAGGGGCCTTTGTTATACTCGATCCGGGACCTTTGTTATACTCGATCAGGGGACACTGTTATACTCGATCAGGGGACTATGCTGTTCTCGATCAGGGGGCTTTGTTATACTCGATCAGGGAACATTGTTGCCACTCAGTCAGGGGACTTTGTTATACTCGATCAGGGGACTTTGTTATACTCGATTAGGGGACTTTGTTATACTCGATCAGGGGACTTTGTTATACTCGACCAGGGGACTTTGTTATATTCGATCAGGGGCTTTTGTTATACTTGATCAGGGGGCTTTGTTATACTCAATCAGGGGACATTGTTATTCTCGATAAGGGGGACTTTGTTATACTCAATTAGGGGGCTTTGTCATACTCGAACAGGGAACTTTGTTATACTCGATGAGGGGCCTTTGTTATACTCGTTCAGGCGCTTTTGTTATATTCGATTAGGGGGCTTTGTTATACTCGATTAGGGACTTTTTTTTACTCGATCAGGGGACTTTGTTATATTCGATGAGGGACTTTGTTATTCTCGATCATGGGACTTTGTGATACTCGATGAGGGGCCTTTGTTATACTCGATGAGGGCCCTTTGTTATGCCCGATCAGGGGACTTTGTTATAATCGATCAGAGGACTTTGTTATACTCTATGAGGGGGCTTTGTTATCCTCGATCCGAGAACTTTATTATACTCGGTGAGGGGACTTTGTTATACTGGATCAGGGGACTTTGTTATACTCGATTTGGAGCCTTTGTTATACTTGATCAGGGGGCTTTGTTATACTCGATCAGGAGACTTTGTTATTCTCTCGATAAGGGGACTTTGTTATATTCAATGAGGGCTTTATTATACTTTCGATCAGGGAACTTTGTTATACTCGATCAAGGGCCTTTGTTATACTCGATCAGGGGACTTTGTTATACTCGGCAGGGGGACTTTTTGTATATACTCGATCAGGAACTTTTGTTATACTCGATCAGGGGCCTTTGTTATACTCGATCAGGGGACTTTGTTATACTCGACCTGGGACTTTGTTATACTCGATTTGGAGCCTTTGTTATACTTCATCAGGGGGCTTTGTTATACTCGATCAGGGGACTTTGTTATTCAAGAGAAGAGGGACTTTGATATACTCGATGAGGGGCCTTTGTTAAACTCGATAAGGGGCCTTTGTTATACTCGACCAGGGGACTTTGTTATACTCGATCAGGGGACTTTGTTATACTCGATCTGGGGCCTTTGTTGTACTTGATCAGGGGCCTTTGTTATACTCGATCAGGGAACTTTGTTATACTCGATCAGGGGCCTTTGTTATACTCGTTCAGGTGTCTTTGTTATACTCGACCAGAGGACTTTGTTATCCTCGATATGGGGACTTTGTTATACTCGATGAGCGGGCTTTGTTATACTCAATCAGGGGACATTGTTATAGACTTTTAGGGTCCTTTGTTATACTCGAGTAGGGGCCTTTGTTATACTCGTTCAGGGGATTTTGTTATACTCGAAAAGGGGAGTTTGTTATACTCGACCTAGGGCCTTTGTTATACTTGATCAGAGGACTTTGTTATAGTCGACCAGGGGACTTTGTCATACTCGATCAGGGGACTTTGTTATACTCGATCAGGGGGCTTTGTTATACTCGACCAGGCGACTTTGTTAGACTCGACCAGGGGACATTGTTATACTCGATCAGAGGCCTTTGTTAAACTCGATCAGGGCCCTTTGTTATACTCGATCAGGGGACATTGTTATACTCGATCAGGCGACTTTGTTATACTCGATCCGGGGGCTTTGTTAAACTCGATCAGGGAACTTTGTTATACTCGATCAGGGCCCTTTGTTATAATCGTTTAGGGGACTTAGTTATACTCGATCAGGGGACTTTGTTATACTCGACCAAGGGAGTTTGTTATACTCAACCAGGGGACTTTGTTATACTCGATCAGGGGCCTTTGTTAAACTCGATGAGGGGCCTTTGTTATACTCGATCAGGGGACTTGTTATACTCGATAAGGGGGTCTTTGTTATACTCGATCAGGGGGCTTTGTTATAGTTGATCTAGGGGCATTGTTATAATCGATCAGGGGACTTTGTTATTCAAGATAAGAGGGACTTTGTTATACTCGATCAGGGGGCTTTGTTATACTTGATCAGGGGACTTTGTTATTCTCGATAAGGGGGTCTTTGTTATACTCGATGAGGGGGCTTTGTTATACTTGATCAGGGGGCTTTGTTATACTCGATCAGGTGACTTTGTTATTCTCGATAAGGGGGTCTTTGTTATACTCGAGGAGGGGGCTTTGTTATAATCGATCAGGGAACTTTGTTATACTCGATCAGGGGCCTTTGTTATACTCGTTCAGGCGACTTTGTTATACTCGACCAGGGGACTTTGTTATACTCGATCAGGGGACTTTGTTATACGCGATCAGGGGAGTTTCTTATAATTCTACCAGGGGACTTTGTTATAATCGATGAGGGGCCTTTGTTAAACTCGATAAGGGGCCTTTGTTATACTCGTCCAGGGGACTTTGTTATACCCGATCAGGGGACTTTGTTATACTCGATCTGGGGCCTTTGTTATACTTGATCAGGGGCCTTTCTTATCCTCGATCAGGGATCTTTGTTATACTCGATCAGGGGCCTTTGTTATACTCGTTCAGGTGTCTTTGTTATACTCGACCAGAGGACTTTGTTATCCTCGATCAGGGGACTTTGTTATACTCGATGAGCGGGCTTTGTTATACTCGATCAGGAGACATTGTTATAGACTTTTAGGGTCCTTTGTTGTACTCCAGCAGGGGCCTTTGTTATACTCGTTCAGGTTACTTTGTTATACTCGAAAAGGGGACTTTGTTATACTCGATCTAGGGCCTTTGTTATACTTGATCAGGGGACTTTGTTATAGTTGACCAGGGGACTTTGTCATACTCGATCAGGGGACTTTGTTATACTCGATCAGGGAGCTTTGTTATACTCGACCAGGGGACTTTGTTATACTCGATCTGGAGCCTTTGTTATTCTCGATAAAGGGGACTTTGTTATACTCGATGAGGGGGCTTTGTTATACTCGATCAGGGAAATTTTGTTATTCTCGATCATGGGCCTTTGTTAAACTCGATTAGGGGACTTTGTTATACTCAACCAGGGGACTTTGTTATACTTGATGAGGGGCCTTTGTTATACTTGATCAGGGGGCTTTGTTATACTCGATCAGGGGACATTGTTATTCTCGATAAGGGGGACTTTGTTATACTCAATTAGGGGACTTTGTTATACTCGATCAGGGAACTTTGTTATACTCAATCAGGGGCCTTTGTTATACTCGTTCAGGCGCTTTTGTTATATTCGATCAGGGGGCTTTGTTATACTCGATCAGGGGCCTTTGTTATAATCGTTCAGGGGACTATGTTAGACTCGAACAGGGGACCTTGTTATACTCGAACAGGGGACTTTGTTATACTCGATCAGGGGACTTTGTTATATTCGATGAGGGACTTTATTATTCTCGATCATGGGACTTTGTTATACTCGATGAGGGCCTTTGTTATACTCGATGAGGGGACTTTGTTCTACTCGATCAGGGGAATTTGTTATACTCGATCAGGGGACTTTGTTAGTTTCGATGAGGGGACTTTTTTATACTCGATCATGGGACTTTGTTATACTCTATGAGGGGGCTTTGTTATCCTCGATCAGGGAACTTTATTATACTTGGTGAGGGGACTTTGTTATACTGGATCAGGGGACTTTGTTATACTCGATCAGGGGGCTTTGTTATATTCGATCAGGGGACTTTGTTATACTCGATCAGGGGCCTTTGTTATACTCGATTAGGGGCCTTTGTTATACTCTATCAGGGGACTGTGTTATACTCGACCTGGGACTTTGTTATACTCGATTTGGAGCCTTTGTTATACTTGATC